>NW_015150944.1:465206-469571 GCF_000732505.1 Cyprinodon variegatus
GCCGCCATGTGATTGGCTGCTTAGAAATTAAGTGTTAACGAGCAGTTGGACAGGTGTACCTAATAAAGTGGCCGGTGAGTGTACTGTATGAAGAGAAGAATGTGTGGGACTATGCACATTTTGAACAAAGCCAATAAAGTCTAAGGCTAAGTACACACACAGCCTTAATGCTCAATTCTGATTATTTGTTTGTAAAAACTGATTGTTTTGCATGGTCATTCACATTTCCAAATATATGCGACTTGTATGTGATTTCCCATGTAAACTGCATTCACACAGCTTAACTGTCCCGCATGCACTAAAGCAGATGCAATGACACCACATTTTGCATGCGTGGTGTGTGTTTATAAAAGTAAATATGGATAGTAGTGCTGGAACGCATCTAGTGATCTTCCATTTCTTTTCCAACCGGAGTCAGTGCATTAACAATGCAATCTTTTCAAGACGATCAAACTGAAAGTCTACTTTCCGCATTATCGTTTGGCATGGTTGTTTTACTTCCTGCTTCTGCTTTGCAAGAATATTGACCTTTGTTGATTATTAGTGATGTTCAGATTAGATGAATGCAACCTGGCTGTTCAGACACAGGTCACATTTAAACATATCAGATATGTATTGGATTTAGGACCACATAGCCAAGATCCAAAAATTGGATATGTGTTGTTTAGACTGTCATTAAAAGGTCAGATACAGGATGCATATGGGCAAAAAATAAAAAATCAGATTTGGGACAGCTCAGGCTGCAGAGTGAAAGTAGCTTAAGACAGCATTAAATCCTGCATTTAAGATCATATCAGCTACAATATCAACATGAATTATAAAGTTTTGCACTATGATGAACTAAGTCAGATAGGAAGTCTGACAACTGACCTAAAAATGGAGAGTGTGGGGCAATATAAAGTTATAAATAGAAGTGATTTTGTAGCTACAGTAATCTAGATGGGGGAAACTAAGGGTTAAATGTAAAAAAAAAAAAAAAAAATCAAACTATTTACTTGCTTTGGGCTAATCAATTAATTAGACTGAAAGATTTTTGCTACTCCTCCTCCAGACCCAGTATTTTTGGGCATGTGAGTATTTAAATAGCTTAAAGGGGTTGCCTCATTTAAACTTACTTAATGGTCTTGCTGCAGCCAGGTGTCTGTAAGACAAGATAAATACTTTTCAATATCACAGACCGTTAATTATTAACAAACCTTTTGAAGAGAGAGATCTTATATAAATGAAACCACATTTAATTGTTTGAACTTTTTTCCACAATTTAAGTCATTAAAATGCTGTTTAGATTATCATATGATATGCATATTGGTCCACATACTGTATGTCCGTTTAATGTACACATATGACATATATCATATGTGCACCTTATCAACTACAAAGTTTTAACACTTTTCAATTTTGTCCATCCTTTTTGTTCTCCATCTGAGAATGTACCAGTTTTTTTGTGACCTTATAAAATTTCATGATAAATCAATTGTTTTTGAGAAAAAAAGGACGTTTTTACAGCCCGTCAAAATATGTTCAAAGGTACAGAGACAGCAGGACGTGAATACATTCAGCACAGTAGCTTGTGCAGGAATTGGAGGTTTGACCCTTGTGCTATAAAGAAGCCTTAGTCTTTTTAATAACCAGTGTGTAGCTTTGACAGTTCATGCTTCACAGACTCTGGTGGGCTTTTGTCACAGCAGCGCCTCAGGGTTTTGTTAGAGAAACTTCTGCTCCCTGGAGCTAGTTCTTAATACTGTCATAGAGGCATTGTGTCCTTGCGTTCTGTCATCACATTACTGCCTTGTCCTTTTTGGTTGAGACAGGCAGGAGATATTCCTGCTTGAACTATTTGCTGACAGGTAGAAGGTGCTGAGGGAACAAAACAGACTACATTCTCTTTGCTTCACTACACTTCTTTCTCTTCCTGTCTCCTGCTCTTTGCCCCTTCATTCTCTATTCCAACGTGAAATGACACGTGTCAGGGTGCTCCTAACATTCAGTAAAGATTTTTGACCCTTGCAAAAATGTATCTAGTGTCATACTCATTAAGTGTACTCTGTCACAAAGTGCATAAGGACTAGTGACATTCATTAAATTTCAAGTGAAAATACACTTTTAAAATAATGCTCTTTTTTTATTTAACAAATGTATTTTGACAATACAATGATTTGACTATAAAAAGATACAATTCTGTTTTTGTTTCCATCTTCTCAATTAAGTTTAGAGAAGATGCATAAACTGAGATGGAATGGGAAGGAAATACACTGCTTTTAGACATACGTTATGCACTGTTGCTGCAGTGTTGTAGGGACATTTCAAATGCAAATTAAGCTCATTTTATTTGACTGCCATACTGTACCTTGCAAAAAGCTTTTGCCACATTAAGTTTTTCACTGTTCGCACAGTACAGAAAAATGGTAAATGAATAGGCAATTAATAGAAATACATGTTGTTTTTTCAGATCTTTTATCATTGAAAATATCATTTAAACCACATATAATTTTCCTTCCACTTTGCATAATGCATTACTTTGTAGTTGTTAATTAAATACTCTTCCAGTAAATACACTGACATTTGTAGTTGAAACTATACAAATGATAAAATAATTCCGGCTATAAATACCTTTACCTGGCACTATGATATCAGACAAATAATGGTCATTACAACTTATCCCTCAGAGGGTGTACACTGAGGACAATGACAGCTGAGGTTTTAAAGGATGTTTCAAAAGCTATACATTTTCTGAGAAAACAAACTGCTGGCAAGCTTCCAAAGAATCCAACAGTTCTATGTTTGAGACACTAACAATGTCACTAAACCACCGTGTATTCTGCCACTGGGTGTTTATGACTCTGACAGTATTGGATTCGAAGATGAAAGAATGGGGGGTGGTTGGATATAAAGTAAATCACAGAGGATAGAAAGCAAGACAGAGAAAGAGAGACAAGCTGCTGCAGGCAGACATGTGTTAAAAGTTAGTTTTTAAGAAATGGGAAGCTTTGCCCGCCAGGGTATCAGGAAAGGATCACGGCTCTATAACTACCATCAATGGCTACCACATTCACACCATCCTTGTGGTATTTATACTACACAACAGTACACTAAATCACTGCCAAGATCAGAGGGGCTTAGCTTTACTGCAAAGCACAACTCACCCTCTTTCTTGATCTCTCACTACACCTCCGACTTGTTTGTCATCTGTAAGGATGCCGTTTTCTCTTATGAATGACAAACATCCATTTACACTAGATACATTTTGGGCCGTATTAAGTGTTATATCCTATGGAGTTTAAATTCAAAATAATTAAATTAAAGAGTTTGTACCATACTTCCAAAATAGAGGATAATTAATCATGTTGTGAGCTGAAAAGTGACATTGACCTGAAAGGACTTCTGTCAATTCAGAAACAGAGTTGGAGGAGTTGAGCAAAAGCCTATATGGCTTCACAGACGCAGAAATGTGACATGTTGAAGGTCAAACCAGCATGAAGTTGCTCGCTACAGAGAACAGCAACCGACAGAATAGGCTCAGTGCCCTTTAGCCGAGAATCTCAGGAAATGTCCTGGAGAGATGAAAAGATTGACAGACATTTCCTAATTGGAGGACCAGATGATAACGATGGAGAGTTATTTTATTGATTTTACTATTTTTAACATCAATCCCTGAACCTCCTTGTAACACTCACATGTTTCTAAAAAGTTTTGTCACAATGATTCATTTTCCCCTCTTCTGTTTGTTTATACATACAAACACCTCAGAACTGACCTTTCATACACATTTTAGTTCTTTACTCCATAGCCTTAATAATGCATGACTCTTGCAGGTAGCCTCACCAAGCTCATCATATAATCCTGCACAAGACCTTATAATGACCTCATAAGAACTTACAATGACATCATACTTAAGAGCCGTTTGACTGTTCATGCATGTCAAAATTTCCCTTTGATATGGATTAATTGGATATTTCAAAATAATTTATATGTTATTATATTTGGGCTGAACTTGAAATAGGGACTAATGGCTAAAAGGAATCAAAGTCAGAGTTTAAAATTGAAACTCAACTTTATACTATCAGCTGCTCTCATATTAAAGGGTCACCACAGAAAGTCAGTATTACTTGCTTCTCAGTCTTTTAAGTGTTAAAGCGTCATAATCAGACACATGCCCCCGTAGCGAGTCATTCTCTACAACACTGCATTTGCAGCAGTGGATGTAGGTATCCTTGAGTTAGCACTTTGAGTCAGCAGTGCAAACTGATAAGAGACACTGCGCTCCACCAGCCTCCATCACCTTCTGATGATGAGGGAGGGAAAAAGTCTGACACCCCAAAAGTTTAAAGATCAGTGGTCTGCTCTTCTTGCGGTTTGCGCTGGGCG
>NW_015150944.1:475321-481232 GCF_000732505.1 Cyprinodon variegatus
GATTTGAGGGAGTTGTGTGCGTATTCGATCCATGTAAGATATTGACTCCAGTCAACGGGGTTGTTGGAGGTGAGGCAACGAAGGGTTGATTCAAGCTGTTGATTCATCCTCTCTGTTTGTCCGTTGGATTGTGGATGGTAACCTGATGTCAGAGAGGGTTTACAGCCGAGTGCAGAACAGAATGCCTTCCAAACCTGGGATATGAACTGAGGACCCCGGTCCGAGAGGATCTCCTGGGGGATGCCGTGTAAGCGGAAGACGTGCTTAACGAGGAGCTGGGCTGTCTGGAGGGCCGTGGGAAGTTTCCTAAGGGGAATGAGATGGCAGGCCTTCGAAAAACGGTCTACAATGGTGAAAATGGTGGACATACCTCGAGACACAGGGAGGCCAGTGACAAAGTCGATCACAATATGGGACCAAGGACGTGAGGGAACCGGAAGTGGCTGTAGCAGGCCTGAAGGAGGTTGATGTGAGGCTTTATTTCGGGCACATGTGGAGCAAGCCAACACATACTCCTTGACATCTCTATGGAGGGTTGGCCACCAGAAGCGTCTTGAGATCAAGGCGACGGTTCTACTGACCCCCGGATGGGCGGAAAACTTGGCAGCATGCATCCATTGGATGAGACGGGACCTGACAGATGATGGCACATAGGCTCGGTTAGTGGGACCGTTACCTGGATCGGGTTCAGTAGCCAGAGCGCAGTTGATAAGGTCGGTGATCTCCCAGTTAACCACTCCAACAGTGCAGGAAGCCGGGAGGACTGGTTCAGGTGTCTCAGGATGATCGACGGAGTAAAAGAGAGAGAATCGGGTTTGATATTCTTGGATCCGGGTCTGTAGGAAATGATGAGATTAAACCGTGAGAAAAAGATGGACCACCTGGATTGACGGGGGTTGGCTTGCTTGGTTGACTGGATGTAAGCCAGGTTCTTGTGATCAGTCCATACAAGAACCGGGTGCTCAGCTCCCTCCAGCCAATGTCTCCATTCCTCCAGCGCCAATTTGATGGCCAACAGCTCACGGTCTCCCACATCGTAGTTCTGCTCAGCGGATGAAAGTCTACGGGAGAAGAAGGCACAAGGATGGATCTTTTGATCCGAGTCAAGTCTCTGGGAAAGGACCGCTCCAACTCCAGAATCAGAAGCGTCCACCTCGAGGATAAACTGTTTAGCAGGGTCAGGCTGCATTAACACAGGTGCTCTGGAAAATAAAGATTTCAGTTTATCAAATGCAGATTGTGCCTCAGGTGTCCACTGAAAAGTGCGTTTGACAGAGGTCAGAGAAGTTAATGGAAGGGCGGTCTGGCTATAGTTCCTGATGAACCGACGATAAAAGTTTGCAAAACCCAGGAATCTCTGTAGCTGTTTGCGGTTCTCTGGAACTGGCCATTCTAACACGGCTTTTATCTTATCCTCAGATGGTTTTACCTGGGCGCCCTCGAGCACAAACCCCAAAAAGGTGACTGAAGACTGATGAAATTCGCACTTCTCGGCTTTAACGAACAGCTTGTTCTCCAGTAGTCTCTGTAAAACAAGGCGGACATGTCTTTTATGTTCAGAAAGGTTCCTAAAGTAAATGAGTATGTCGTCGATATAGACGAAAACAAACACATTTAAAAAGTCTCTGAGAACATCGTTCACGAGGGCTTGGAAGCAGGCTGGAGCGTTAGTTAGACCAAAAGGCATCACCAAATATTCAAATTGGCCCAAAGGGGTCTTGAAGGCTGTTTTCCATTCATCTCCATCTCGGATCCTAAGAAGATGATATGCATTCCTTAAGTCCAGTTTAGTGAAAACAGTAGCCCCTTGTACAGNTATGTTATTATATTTGGGCTGAACTTGAAATAGGGACCAATGGCTAAAAGGAATCAAAGTCAGAGTTTAAAATTGAAACTCAACTTTAT
Organism: Cyprinodon variegatus; assembly: GCF_000732505.1. Taxonomy (NCBI): domain Eukaryota; kingdom Metazoa; phylum Chordata; class Actinopteri; order Cyprinodontiformes; family Cyprinodontidae; genus Cyprinodon; species Cyprinodon variegatus. The sequence continues at coordinate 477,227 of NW_015150944.1, forward strand.
ACTATCAGCTGCTCTCATATTAAAGGGTCACCACAGAAAGTCAGTATTACTTGCTTCTCAGTCTTTTAAGTGTTAAAGCGTCATAATCAGACACATGCCCCCGTAGCGAGTCATTCTCTACAACACTGCATTTGCAGCAGTGGATGTAGGTATCCTTGAGTTAGCACTTTGAGTCAGCAGTGCAAACTGATAAGAGACACTGCGCTCCACCAGCCTCCATCACCTTCTGATGATGAGGGAGGGAAAAAATCTTACACCACAAAAGATTAAAGATCAGTCCAAACCCCATTGCTACTCCTCAGTTAGCCCTGCCCCTCATGGTCTTTTTGAGATTTGGTGGCATTTTTTTTTTTATTTTGTGTGGCAGGGTTATACTTTTATTGGGGCGTGTTACACTTTAAGACAGCCCTTGTGTTGTTCGAATTTACTGAAATGCAATCACAGATAAGCGGTGAAACAAAACTCCCCAGGAAAAACAAACACATGAAAATCCTAAACATGCTATAAATATGTTAAACTGATAGAAAAAAAAAACATCTCAAACAGCCAACATCCCTAACAGCAAACAACTTTGAAAATGTATTACCTTATAGGAAAGCCTCTCCTCAATCAGCAGTGCTAAACAAGTCCATCTGCCAGACATCACCATGCCCAAGGATTCATATTGGAGACCAAATCCTTTTGCTTAAATAATGAGTAACTCCAAAAAAGTGGAACACTCGGGGAGTTGGTTGTGACAGTTTTGGAAGATAGACCGATAGACAGAAACAGAAGAAAAGAAGTCTTTAAAAAAAAATAATAATAAACCAATGGGTCAGTGGGTTAACAAGTGATCTTAGTAAGAGAAAAAAGGAAAACATTAAATTGGTTCAAAATGAACAACAGCTTATATAAAGTCTTGTTACCATTGTTTAACATAAACTTGGAGTGACTGGTGTGGAAAGATTTTTTAGGATTAGGATATATCTTATTCCCTGTATTACCTTGATGACTATGCTCTCAATAATAATTATTGCAAAATTCCAACTTATTTTTTATTACTAATAATTGACACACCAATAATTCCAAGGATGTTCCATTGAAAGCAAGGTATTTGCTGAGGTATGCACTGGAAACTTGGCATCCTGTCATAAAAGCAGTGACTTTTTAAATTTACAGTATACAAGCAATATAGATAGTTAAAATCTGATTTGCAACCACACTCCAAACATTATATTCTAGACTCTAACTAGACAGCATTGGGTTCTCCTGCAGTTACACTGTATATATTGTACATTTCTTTTATCCATAACAATGATTTTTACTCATAAAATACATAATTTTCTGAGAAGGTCCAAAAGTGCTTAGATACAGTTATAAGATGCTGTTAAAATGCTTTTTTTTAATTCTTCTGTGTGTTTTGAAATATTAGTTAAGTTTCATTGGGGTCTAAATGTGAAGAAATTCAGTGCAGTTTTCCAAAATGTGAGGTCCTGTCAGTTTGGTTTTTCGTCCTGGCCATGGAACACTGGATCAGCTCTACACCCTCAGCAGGATCCTGGAGGGTGCATGGGAGTTTGCCCAACCAGTCTACATGTGTTTTGTGAATCTGGAGAAGGCATTCGACCATGTCCCTCAGGGGGTCCTGTGGGGGGTACTCCGGGAGTTTGGAGTACCGGGCCCTTTAATAAGGACTGTTAGGTCTCTGTATGACCGGTATCAGAGCCTGGTTTGTCGGCAATGCCTGCAATAAGTCGGACCTGTTTCCAGTGAAAGATGGATTCCGCCAAGGTTGCCCTTTGTCATAACTTTTATGGACAGAATTTCTAGGTTCAGCCAAGGTGTTGAGGGGATCTGTTTTAGTGGCCTTAGGATTGAGTCTCTGTTATTCGCAGATGATGTGGTTCTATTGGCTTCATCAGGGCATGATCTACAGCTCTCACTCAAGCGGTATGTAGCCGAGTGTGAAGCAGCTGGGATGAGGATCAGTGCCTCCAAATGCGAGACCATGGTCTTGAGCCGGAAAAGGGTAGAGTGCCTTATCTAGGTTGGGGAGGATGTACTGCCACTAGTGGAGGATTTTAAGTATCTTGGGGTCTGGTTCATGAATGAGGGGAAGATGGACCGGGAGATTGATAGGCGGATTGGTGTGGCATCTGCTGTGAAGCGTGCACTGTACCGTTCTGTTGTGGTGAAGAGAGAGCTGAGCCAAAAAGCAAAGCTCTCGATTAACCGGTTGATCGATGTTCCATCCTCATCAATGGTCATGAGCTTTGGGTTATTACCAAAAGAACGAGATCCAGGATACAAGCGGCTGAAATTAGTTTTCTCCGTAGTGTGTCTGGGCTCTCCCTTAGAGATAGGGTAAGGAGCTCAGTCATCCAGGGAGGACTCAGAGTAGAGCTGCTCCTTCACATCGAGAGGTGCCAGTTGAGGTGGCTCGGACATCTAGTTAGGATGCCTCCTGGACATCTCCCTGGTGAGGTGTTCCAGGCACGTCCCACCAAGAGGAGGCCCAGAGGGAGACTCAGGACACGCTGGAGGGACTATGTCTCTTGGCTGGCCTGGGAATGCCTTGGGATTCCTCCTGAGGAGCTGACCCAAGTGGCTGGGGAGAGGGACGTCTGGGCCTCCCTTCTGAAGCTGCTACCCCCGCAACCCGACCCCAGATAAGCGGAAGGATGGATGGATGGATGGATGGATGGATGGATGGATGGATGGATGGATGGATGGATGGATGGATGGATGGATGGATGGATGGATGGGGTCCTGTCAATAAATCTGTCAATGACGATGCACTCCAATTTCAGCTTAGCTATATTGAATGTGTATGAGCTGCTTGGACTTTATTTCTTTGTTATATAATAATAGTAATAATACATTATATATAGAAGCACCTTTCAGTAAAGTAAAGGAAAGGAAAGCTCAGTTTTCACACTAATCTAACTCAAGTTACAAAGAGGTTTGGCCCAGAATAACAATTAAACAAGCATATTATATATTATACATCTCCAGGGTCTCCCCCTGCCATATAACTATCACTGCCTCCAGCCATATAAAGAAATTTGTGTTGTATATCCAGGACAAAACCAAATGCACANACATCTCCAGGGTCTCCCCCTGCCATATAACTATCACTGCCTCCAGCCATATAAAGAAATTTGTGTTGTATATCCAGGACAAAACCAAATGCACAGCGACAGAGAGCTCGCCGTTAAGAATTATCCACTCTGACTGTGCTCCCATGTCATTCCCAAATGCTTGTTATGTACTTAAAGAAGATGATAACTTTTTTTATCCTGACAGAAGAACTGTCCTAATTAGATAAACTTCTTAGGAAAATATTAGCCTTAACACGTAACAGGCTGGTATTATTAGTTTATAACTAGAACATTCATGAGTAATAGAAATTAATCCTAACAAGACCAGTTCTAAACAGTGCAAGAGAGATGGTGTTTCTTAGATCGGATGGTGGGGATTTCCAGAGTTGAGGAGCAGAGCAGCTGAAGGCCCTGCAGCCTATGGTGGTAAGACGGACAGATGGAACAAAGAAGAGGAGGCTGATTCAAGGAAGCAGTTGAGGATAGAGACCCATAGAAAATAAGATAAATATGACACGGCGAAATTGTATATGGCTTTAAACATTAATAATTTGATTCATGTTATTCAAATTTGGTTCCAGTGAGTTATTTGCAAAATGAGAGTGGTGTGATTGTGGGAGGATGTGAGGGAGATGACACTAGCTCTATAAGAGATTTGTTGGGAAGACGGGAAATAAAGGAATTTAATTATCAACTTAATATTTTGGGCCAGAAGATTAATTCTCCTATAAGAGCTATTGGGTTCTTAAATAAAATAACTTTTACTTGGTTACTATGTAAACATGTAGAATAGAATACAAAATCCCTTTATTGTGCAACAATGGAGAAATTTGGGTGTTACAGCAGCGAAAAATATGCAAAAGTGTATAGTTACAAAATAAAAATAAAAAGAATAATATCCTGTACTGTATTGTGTTTGTCATGAT
>NW_015150944.1:485621-523683 GCF_000732505.1 Cyprinodon variegatus
ATACAGCTCTGGACATTTTTACAGTAATGGAAATGTGAAAATAGCAGCAAATAATTTTTTAACTGACTAAGATAGATACTGTGCAAAAATCATCATGAATGTAACAACTTATTGAGGCTGTTGGGAACAGTGATGGTTATAAAGACTTATAGGGCTTATAGGGAGGAAAGATCTGTGATTACCTTCTCTGGTGCATTTAAGGCTATGTCAGCAAATTTAAGCTTTCACCATGTAGAGGTTAGTGAATTTTAATCAGAGCAGGAAGAACATCTGCATAGCCTAGCATTGTATCCACTATTTTTGTTATCACTTCATTGTTGTAATATGTAGAGTTTTCAAGAAAATTGTAGTAGTGCTTTTGATGTGAATTCACAGCTTATACAATGACTACCCAGTTTATACAGTTTAAATACATCCCTTAGGTTTCCAAGGAAAGGGATCCACCAGCATCCCTGAAGGTTGGACTGAAAGGAAACCTCAGCACAAGGCAGTTGTTAAACAGTATCCATGTCCTAAGATACTGTATGAAAGAATATAAGGTGGCCTTAACTTTATCTAAAGGTCTGCTGCTGACAGCTGCAGTTATTCATCTTTTTGCCATTGTAGAGTGAACTGATAATTTATCAGCCTACTGCAGACCAAAATGGTTCCATGAGTGAGGATTTATTTTATATAAGGGCTTTGTTAGGGAGGAAATGTGGGGAATTGAGAGATGAAAACTGTGAACTTGGTCAAACTTCCAATCAAACAGCTAATCTCTTGCAGGAGGTTGGTGGTATGAGGTCAGTGAGTTTCCTAATGAACACCATTGGACAATTTACTATTGAGCGATGGCCTTGGGGAGAAAAATATAAAACAACACAAAATGACAAAGAAAAACAAAATTAAACAGAAAAGGAACGTTTCACAAGAAGACACAATTATTAAAAAAAAGAGAGAATATAAGTGCAAAAAACATAATGAAATAGCAAAAATGCAATTACATGATAGACAGAGATTACAATCTACCACATACCCAAAGAGATTTCCAGCCATTATTACAGAAGAAAGACAAATAAAGACCTACTGTGCACAAATGTACCCCTAAATTTAATTGCAAACATAAAATTGGTCTGTGTACAGGGAAATTGAAGAAGGTGATTAAAAAAAAAAAAAAAAAAAAAAAACACTCCTATTACATGATGACACTCCTAGCTTTACCTTAGGGATGTCTATAGGCATGCAATGTTCCCTTTTTTATCTCCAAAAGTAACAAAGGTTTTTATTGATAAATAACTTAGTGTTGTTCATTACGACAAACACTGTCTTCTTTGCTGCTTATTTAAATNCTGCCGAATGTTTTGGTCCTGTATAGTTAAAATTACATTTTTTAAGATGATGTTTCACGCTTATCTTAGATGAGTTTTTAACTAAAAATACACCCTTGACAACACCCTTTTTTCCTAGTTTAGTCTGAAGAATCTGCCTTTCAGAATTAGTGTTACTGAGTCTGATTTGTAGAATATCCCATACACTCCTTTTCAACCCTGCCACATAGGCCCCTTTTTTTCACTGGCTCTTTTTTGATAAGTTCCGCTTCATTCAGCTCATTATGCAAGCCGAGTTGTTTTTTCGACGTGGTGGTACCCACTTTTTCTGGAACAGGGCTGCAATGTTATGTGAGCAGACTGCTGTTTACTGATTGACCATATGGTGTTTGTTAAATTGGAAGACATTAGAAGATATTTACATAGGTACCACACACTGTAGTGGTGTAAAAGGCTTTAAAAAATGTTAGTATTATGAATTAGCACAATGTCTGCAGAGGGCCAAATGGAACACTGTGGTAGTAGTTTGAAATGAATGATGTAGGACATGATGAACAATAGTATTTATATTTACTTTTCATGTTTGAACTTGAAATTTATCAGGCTTACGCAAAACCATGCAAATCCCTAATGGTTAATTGAGAAGGAGTTAATGGAAACAGAAAAGATTTCATGCTGAGTAAAGTGAGACTGAGCTTTCAAAGCTGGAACTGTTGATGGAAAATAGGGATATATTTAGTTTGACCAATATCAGGGATTTGTTAAAATTGATTTTATTCTTGTTAAAGTTACTTTGCAGCTAATTTACAGGCCTGCTTAAAGCCATTACTGATTGGGAAGACTCATTTGTGCACAAGACCTAAATCTATTTCATGAAACGTACCAGTCCGACCTGAAGAAAAAAAAAAAAAAAAAAAACTCCTATTACATGATGACACTCCTAGCTTTACCTTAGGGATGTCTATAGGCATGCAATGTTCCCTTTTTTTATCTCCAAAAGTAACAAAGGTTTTTATTGATAAATAACTTAGTGTTGTTCATTACGACAAACACTGTCTTCTTTGCTGCTTATTTAAATGTCTCTTTCCAGCCACTTCAGCCCAAGCAAGTAAAGGATGTACTTCTCTTTGTCAGGACTCAGAACATAGGACCCAGTATTCAGGCAAGACAGACAGTTGGATTATTTCTTAAGGCAGGAAACTCTGGAGAGAGAAAACACAGGTTGTGACCATGAAAACCTGAGTCACTAACCTGGTTAAGAGTACAGTCAGTGCCCAGAGAACGAGGTTGATACCAAGTAGTCAGCTGAGAAGACGCACCGGTTGCTGCACAGAGAGTTTCAGATGCTGAAGCCTAGAAGATTACTGAACTGACAGGGGATCAGATCCAAGCAGACGAAGGAAGGCAGGATAATCCAGAAGGCGAAGTCAGGAGGGAGATCTGGTACAATCCACTAGTAGAATCCAGCAAGAATCCGAAGACAGGTCAGGCAAACAGATCGGAACGGGGACAGGCAGGCCCAAAAGTCTGAAGACAGAAACAGCTCAGGATAAAGCAATCAGAATACAATCAGTGACATTAGAACAATCCTCACACCAAAGGCTCATGAATAATCTGGCACTAGTGACATGGAGCAAGCAGTTTAAATAGAAGCTGGAAGAGGTAGATATGATGAGTGGTAACGAGAAACTGGGCGGAACTTGGCAGGAGAATGAAATAAGAAAAAAAAACAATCATCAGTACTAAGATCATGGCACTCTTGGGATGATGACACTCCTATCAACTTCGGAGGACATTTTTTAAGGGTCTTATATTTTCTTCTATCAAGGGTGGGTATTTGGATTTGACATCAAAAACGTGTTAGGGCTTGTTTTCAGCTGTGCACTGCTTTAGCACGCCAGGAACAGGTTCCAAAATAGAACAAATTAGGGAGAGTAATGATAAGGAAGCAGGAAACAAATGTCCTACTACCTTTTTCTAAAATATGATCTCTCACTTCTGAACATTACAATAATTGGTTTTAATTCAATTCAATTTAATTTAGTTTATTTATATAGCACTGGATTCACAACACGTCATCTCAAGGCACTTTATAGACACAATACAGTCAGATTGGTTAAAAGCTTCTGTCAAGGAAAACCGGCTGGTCTGTGATTCTACATGTCTGAATGAACTGAGTTGCATAACTAACTATGGTGTCAGGAATCCAGTTTGTGTGGTCTGTTTTTGTGTTTCCTTTCCTCCTCCACCTGGTGGTGCCCCGTCCTCATTGGGCCTACCTACACACCTGCAGTTTGTTGCCTCTTTACCTGTGGAGTACTCTTAAGCTGCTGACTGCCAATACCTCGACGCCAGAGTGTTTGCCAGTTTGGGGTACTCTAGCCATGCTTAGTTTAGCAGAGTCTAACCTGAGTTTTCATTTTGCCAATTTTGGGTACTCTAGCCAAGCTGAATTTTGCTGAGTCAAACTGAGTTTTAACCTTGCTGTTTTTGTCTTTGCCTCTCGGCAGGAAGTCATCCTGCAAACTGGATGTTTTGGACCTTGTCTCCCCTGGAAGGATCTTCTGAGAACCAAACTGAGCTGAGGATTCAAGTTTGTGGTTTGGATCAACCTTTCCCCCCAAGGATTGTCTGGGGCTTCTCTCTGAGCTGGGGATTCATGTCCACAATAACCCGTTCAAGTACCGCAGGAAATCTAAGTTGCAGTCTGCTTCTCCGTTCACCAAGGAACAACCTCAGTCTGGGAAAACCCTGTCCACCCACTATTAAACAAGACAATCACTGGAACATCCCACACAGACTGGATTCAATTAAAGACACCTTTTTCTGGAAACGTGAGTTTGCAACCTATTCCTCCTTTTCAAGTCAAAGATTCTAATTTCCCACTGAGCCTGAACTAATCGCAGTGTCTTCCCCTCCCTTTCCATATCCGGTTTAACAGTGTTCAGAGCAGCACTGGACTCTTCTCATTATACTAAATAAACCTGTTAAACTTTTCCCTGGTCTCTCTGTTTGGTCTTCTGCATTTGGGTCAGATCTTTAATTAAATCATGACATATGGCAGTTATTGTATTTTGTTCTTCTCGAACCTTAGTGACCACCATGCCATCCATATTTTTTAAACAGGTCTGTCTGGGTAAAGCGAACATTAGTCACCACAATCTTCCATTTTTTGAGAACATCGTGGCTTTTCAGGTTTTTGCAGCATGTTATTTTGGAAGACTTACTTTGCTCCTATGGAATGCAACTACTTTGAATTTTTTATCAGACTAATTTTATCCTATTTTTTTTTTTCACTCTTGTTTGCTTCTTTTTCCTTTGTTTATTCAGCCGGGGTAGCTGTATGAAAAATTCCCCCCCAGGTATAAACAAAGTATTTCTGATTCTCACTCTGATTTGGTCAAGTTTTTAAAGGGCAAGTTTAGATCTGAGACAAACATAGAGTGCCTTGCCAAAGTACTTTAATCCCTTATAATCACAAAAAATCTGTATTTTATTAGGACTTTATGGAGCAATACACAGTAATCATGATTTTTAAGATTATAACAATGGTACAGGTTTTTTTTTTAAACTTAAAAACTCTAAGAAACGTGGCATGCATTATTGCATTCAATCTCCTTTTTTCAATAATCAATCTTTAATTTCAATGTAATTAGAATCCCTAGTCTTAACGACTGTGACTAGATTTTTTTTTTTTTCCCATTCATCTTTTCAAAAATATTTCAAGCCCAGTCAGACTGTGATCATCAATCTTTAGCTCTTTCAACAGGTCTGAACTTTGACTGGGCCTTTTTAGTACATAATGGTTTGATCTAAAACCGTTCTATGGCCGTACTTTGAAAGTAATTGCCCTTAAGCGTTTTGAAGCCACTTATTGATTTTCTTCCAGGATTGCCCTGCATTTAGATCCTTTCATCTCACTGCCAATTCTTACCAGATTCTCTTTCAATGAAAAGAATGCCCCTAGCATATTTCATCTACCACCAAGTTTCACTGTGATGATGGCCTGTTTAGAGCATGGTTTGTTTCCCAAGACGTAACATGCCACTTTGAATGCAGATTAATTTTTATTTGTTTTCGTCTCCTCAACTTGGCCTGTGCTCTCTTGAAATAGGACCTTTTTTGGCTTTCTACGCTCTCAATCTTTCACTTCTCAGGAGTTCCCATCAACCAATTGGGTATACTGTGGTATAATTACCTACAGGTTGACTCTGAACAGTTGTACAGTGACTTCTTATGGAAGCTGAATGCAGTCGAAATTATTAGAGGTATACATTTCAAGAAGCTTGATTAAAATACAATATATGTAATACTAATCACCTCAGAAAAATGTAATTTTTCTTCCACTTCCCAATTTTTTTTTTTGTCAAAACTTTTTTTTTTTCATTTTTTCCAAGTTTAAGGTGGATTAAAGCTACTTTGAACATTTCACTATTACTTTCAGACTAAAGTACTAAAGGACTAAGTTTGCATCTGGTTTAGATGGGGGAAAAAAAGAGAGAGAAAGCCCTCCACCCTTGTCACCTCACCTTTATTGTCCTCTGTCATCCTTATTTGTAATCTACTTGCCACAGTCACCACTATTGGTCATGGCTATGCAATTGGGACATTAGCAAGCACCTTGGTACCATAGGGATCTATGAATGTTATGCATAAAATTACAGCGTGAAAGTCACATAGCTTAGGCTTGGAAGAGACAAACAGCTATATCTACAGAGTTTGTTAATCAAGCTCCCTAATTACCAAACCCCCGAATGCTGGACAGACTTTATTGTTCAATAAAGTCTGCAAAAAAAGGTCTTTGCTTTTTTAACTTTCCTGATTGAAAAGAGTTAAAGCCATTGCAACATTTTTTAGATAACCTTTATTTCTGATAAATAACCCCTAAAATTAGAAACTGTGCTATTACCAACTATGCTTTGACTGTAACCATGGGAATTAAGGTTGCAAGGCTCTAAATGAGTCCCAATTTAAATCACAACATAATCCAAAGGGAGAGCGTTCTGTATTATTAATACCCATCATGCACATATACCTCATAATGAAAGTGATCAAAAGTGGCGGGTGTATAATTGGATGCGATTTGGCTCATTAGATGATGAACAGCCAACAAATTGGGCCTTGTCCTTTGCCAGCAGCATGGGTCACAGTAATCAGTCAGTCAACAAACGCTGAAGAGCTGTCCGCTCTTAGCTTTAGAGCACAACATTAACTGACGTCCGCCTGTGAGGTTTACAGCAATGTCAAGGTGTCAATGGTTCATTCAATATATTTAGCTTCAACAGAGTGGGAAGAGCTTTTTGACTTAAGTGTCATAAAGAGTTTTAACAGCAGAGAGCTTTTTATCCTCTCTCCTGTCTATCAGATATTATGAGTTGCCTAATGTAGCATACTTCTCCAGAAACTATTAATGTATGTGTGTGTTTAGAACTAAAAGCCATTTATGGAATGCCATCTTCATTAATTAGTATCATATGAGATGAATACATCTGCTAAAGAGGAGAAGAGCGAAGGACCTTAACCCCAATATCCATAAAATCATTCCTCACAAGCAGCGATAAACACACTGGCAAAAAAAAAAAAAACAGGGTTTGGATGCTTCAGTTGAGACATCACAACAAACATCTGGATATCAAATGATTTCCTACATAGATTATACTTATACTAAATTAGTAATAGTAAACTAGCAAATTATAATTCCTTTCATTTCTCCTGTGTCCACCATTTACATTGAAATTGTTTTACGGTAACATAACTTAAAAAAAAAAAATATGTAACTGTTTTACTTTTTATTGTTGTTATTATTGTGCTTTAGCCTGTAAAAATATATATCTATGTTTCTTTGAAGTATTCAGAACTTTATAATCAGTTTCCTAACAGAAAAAGAACAACATACATACAACCAAAACACAGCGAAGAGCTGATAGATTGTAGCCTTAACTCAAATACACTTAATGATTAAATTGATAAACAATGAACCAAAGCAAACTATTAACTTCATCTCTCAATTGCTCAAAATAAAATTAGGCTATTGGAGCAACTAAGTTAAAATAACTTTAACGAACTGAAATGCTATGGCCTACCAAAACAGACTGTTTGTGTTTAGCAATACTCGAAAACACTTATAAGTTTAGGGTACAAATTGTTTTTTTTCCGGCAGCATTGAAATGTGATTAAACAGTCCATGTTTATGCCTATAGCATTTGTGGGCATAATTAAGAGGACTGAGGATAAAAGTTCCAAGACATTCAAAGCCTTATAGAAAGAAATAATGTTCTAAATGACGATACATTAATATAAGGAAATATGGTTTCTTTAACACAAATCTATTAAACTGTTCAAATCTTTGCTCAATCTTGTGCATGCTTTAGATTCAATGTAGAGGTTCTAGTGATGCATTTTGTAACACATTCAAAACTGCTCTTACAGCTTCACAATGCAATGGCATAAAGCAATGCTGCCACGCTGTGGACAAAACCTAGATGCCAAAAACATAGAGGCTTGTTTTTTAAGTGCAATGCATGTGAGGTTTTCTTTTAACATATTTAAAATTTTAGTTAATAGAAATCCCACCTCGGAAGTATGCAACAAAAAGAAAGAACGCTCTTGCAAAGAAATGGACAATAAGAGGAAATGGATGAATTAACAAAATTAAAAACAAATGTTTTTTTCAAGAAGCAGGCTTACATGACAATACATTTGTAGGATATATGTTATGCTTGCAGGAGAGGAGGTTTGCAGCCTTGTTAACATGGGACATCGTCATAATGAGTCAATCTTTGTTACTTTTTGACAGCTTCATTTTTTACTCCATAAACTCTTCACCCTGCAGTTAACAACTAAATGACAGACTGCTTATGACAGGGGGAGATAATGGATGTTATAAAAGGACCCAATGTGAAACTAGTTATGATATGTCTTGTTGTTCCCTGTGATTGAATTGTTAAAAACATAACTTAATTTGTCCTTTAAGAGACAGTGGACTGATGAATACAGACATATATCGATGCACAGTCTTTTTTTTTCTCACTCTTTTGTACAAAATTATCTTTCAGTGAACTTTGACCTCCTCACACTTCCACCATGGCAAACCACAGCCCACCTAGAATTGTGCCAATGTTTGTTGGATTGTTCTTGTTTTTTGCTGCAATCACTTTTAAATTTTCCTTAAGGTGTAGGAGATAAAACGGATGATTTTATTTTTTATATGAATCATCTCAAGGGATTTAAAATTATGATCTCTAGTAAACAAAAAATTCTCAAAACAGGGATCTTCAGGCAGCTCACAGAAGATGTCACACTCAGTACATGACATTCGTAACTCCAGCTCGTAAGACGTTTTGCTTGTGGAATTTGAGTTATTTTGGGGTTTTTGCCATGTTTATGTACTTTCTAACTGGACTCTGCAGAAGGTAAGCATGTTGTGTTTCCTATTTTCAATGCTTCACTTCAGGTGACTTGAAATTTACCACCCCACAGCAGGAACACTTTGCATAACCCTAAGGTGTAGATGTGGAAAATCACTCCGACAGAGTCAATTTATTCCTCCTCTGTGCAAGTATTTTATCCTAACATGCTCCAGATTGGTCAAACATCATATACAATGATAGATTATTTCCCTGCAGGCACAGTGTGTTTGCTGAGGTGTGCTTGGGTTCTAAAGATATTATCCTATCCCTATACAGGTGTACTTATGACTGGATGTACACCATACCTGCAGTGTTACCCTTTGGTTTTCATGTCAGCATCATCATCAACCTTTGTTTGAACATTGCCTGGATCTTTCTATATGACAAAGAGTGAGTGCTCTGCTTTATATTGACCACCATTTTTTCTTGCTGTCAATTCTTAAGATTCAAATTAGTATTTTATTTCTCTCTGTGTCCAGACTGCTGCTCCCAGCGCTCATAACCACAGCGTTTATGACGCTAACTGATTACATGATGCTATTTTTCTCCTGCCATGGGCTGAAGATTTATGGAGCCTGACTGAACAAATACCACAACCCGGACCTCTGGATGTTCAGGATATTGGTAAAACTATAAAAAAAGGCAAAATTCCTGGTTGCTTTTTACAAGGATACGAGTGACTAAAAACCTTGTAAAAGGCAGTAATGAAACCTCCCACTCTTATGCAAGTTTTAATAAGCTATTGTAAAATATATTATTGATTTCAGTGATGAAAATTATGAAGGATACTTTTAAAATGTTCCCTTTTTTTGCATCTTTTTTCAGATATGAAGAAGTAGGAAGAAACTGTTCCTCTTTTTTTGAATATTACATGCAAACCACTTAAAAATACCTTGTTGCAAGACTTTTGGTGCAAAAACATGAAATCTATAATAATCTATATTATTTTACTCCAGAATATAAAAAACATGCAAATAATGGTGTGAATTGTACACATATAATTTTTGTTGTCAATACCAAATACAATGTAATAAAAGAAGCCTAGTATCTTATAGATTATGAGTGAATAATCGTTCTCAGATGTCATCTTCCAATTCCTCTATTGCCAAAAACACACACACACACACACACACACACACACACACACACACACACACACACACACACACACACAAACTAAAACCAGTAAACCTTAACATACAGCAAAAACAAATTACATCCTACATCCCCACATCTCCATTAAAATGACAGATGGGGGATGTTTCTACTAATCAGCTTTTTTATCATCTTTCATTATTACAACAAATAAAGATTTGGTTCATTGATTAAGTCTCAGACACTAACAATGCTCTACATTTCTTTAAAAACGTGCAAATAGAGAAACAGTTGCATTCTCTGATAAATATTGCAAAGATGGAGAGTAGATTAACCATTTGAAAGATTAAAAAGTCTTAGATATATAATTTTAAAGAGATAAAACAAATGTCTCCTTTTTGCTGTATAGATTTTAGGTAGTGGTGGGTATAATGACTGATTTTTAATGACTGTTTTTATAAACATTTAACAAATAAGGGTAAATAGCAACAGTTACTGAAAGCAAAAGTGTTTGCTAACTCCTAACCCTAAAAATGACTACTGGTAGTTGGCTTTGGTCGCAGTACCGCAACCACACACACACACACATATATATATATATATATATATATATATATATATATATATATATATATATATATATATATATATATATATATATTTATATATATATTGTGTCAAAGCAGGTGCAAAATGGAGTTGCAGTGTATACCACTTGGGGGACACGCTTAACTTTGCTGAACCTGACAATCTATTTGCAGCATCAGTCTGAAACATCTCGATATCACTGCACAATGTTGTCACTGCTGCTCCTGATGGAGCTGTTAGCTTGGTGAATGTGACTCCCTGCTGTTTTATATCATGTAACTTCTGCTGGTGCTTGTCACAAGATGGGTGTTGAGGGAAAAACAAGCCTTTTTTGTTTGCCGCTGCTCTGAGGATTCTGTTGGAGAACTCTTAACTTGACAAGCAGGTACGTTACACTGTGACCATCTATCCTGCAGTTATACTGTGGCTGACAGGTATCCTGGACAACAATGCATCCCCTGGTAGTCATATGCACATCTTTGAAGGTAAGGTTTTAAGGTTAGATGTAAGATTATTTAATTTGACAGATCAAACATTTCTTCATTATACTTGTATATTCACTGTAGGTACAGTTAGTCAGAAATATCTTATTTTTCCACTGTTCATTTGATAATTAAACAATTAAAGAGCTTGCAGTCACCTCTCCATATTAATAAACATCAAACCTGAATATTTTAGAAAATAAGAGCAAGGTTTCGTCTTTCATTAGGGGAAATCTAAAAGTGAACAATCACTGGAAAACTATTAGTATGCAGAATTATTTTGCAATTGAATGAAAAAAAATAAGTGGTCCCATCGGCCTGGTTTATTTTTATCTGTTAAAGCTGCAACAATAAAACGATACCTCAAAATGAATAAATTATCTACCATTAACTGTGCAATATAATATTTAATATAGCATATAATTTCAATTCACAGCCTCTTGAAATTTTTTATTTTTGAGCAACCACAGCCTCCCAGGTACTGTTTTGGAAAACTACGTTGTTTGTGGTCTCCTTTCTCAACAGGTTTCTTGTGACACTGCTGATTGTTTTTGATGATATTACAATATGTTTGCATGTTCAAGAACACTGTTTACCTCTAAAAGCTTACTGCAAAAAAAAAAAATAAATAAGTAATTTTATAAGTGCATTTTTTCTTAAATTAGACACTTTGCCAAAGGACCAAGACAATTTACATTTAAAATAAGAAAAAACAATAGCATTTTCTTATTTTAAGTGCAATTATCTTATTTTAAGAGTAAACATGCTCAATCCGTTGGCAAATAATCCTATTTACCTGCTTATTTACCTGTACTTATTTTTAGATCGTTTTGCACTTTTTACTTTTCAGAGTAAATTTAATCTCTATTTAGGGTTATGCTACCATACCCGGCAAATAATATGCAAAAATTGTTCCTTCAAGGTTGTATCCTCTCTTGTTACACAAATACACATCAAATTATATTAGATTCAACAACAATCAAAAGTTGAGAGTAAATCATATTTACTCTGTAACAATTGTTTTATTTGTGTGTATGATGTATACCTGCCTTATTTGTTTTCTTCCTTCCCCTTCACTTTGGATCCTGGCAATTTCCTGTGTCCTTTTTGTGGTTCGCATCATCCTGGTGACATGGAGACATCACAAACAGCCATTTTATTCAGACAGTGAACTCAGTTTATCTCCTGTGGATATATCTTTGACACAACTTAATCTTTTTTTACTATAAATAGTTTCCTGTGATACTATTCAAACATTGAGGAGAGTCTGGCTGCAGATCTGCACAGTTGGGACCCTTCGTTGCAGACCTGCAAAATGGAGTCTCCTGCACTGACAGGACCGGAAGCTTATTCTGGAAGTTGTATTCAAAGCCTTTGGGAAAAGTCTGCAGCACATATTTGCTCCTTGATTAGAGTTTATGACTGTGTTAAAATGAGCATAGGAGTAGTTTAAATTATAAATATTCAAAAATCCTCATAGGACAGCCAACCTCTATTGTAGTTTAGAAAATGTCTGATAAACTAAATGCCCTTTTCTATCGAGTGATTCAAATACAGAGACTTATTTCTATGTAGCCCATATCTATTATTCCAGATATGAGTTTGGTGGGGTGTAAAATTGTGTGTGTACGTTTTCAGCATAACAACACTTGTTTGTGAAATGAAGCTACCTTCATAGGGAGTTTACTGGCCCTAGCTTTTACTTTAGAAAGGCTTTGAATCAACTTCGCTTTTACTTTGAAAGTCTTCAAATAACCTTCTGGTTCTAACAGCGCAGGAGACCTCACAGTGCAGCTCTGGGTACTGACAGTGCAGCTCTGCAGCCATACCCCTCTCAAAATATTACATCTAAAAGAGTACATAAGTATTTTTAGATGTAGTTTTTCTCATCCTCTGCTTTTAGGATTTCATTCCAGTTTCGCAAGAACTCATGGGACATGATTCACAATAACAAAGTGGACTGTATGTTGCAACAACACTGTTTTGTAACAACTCCAGATAACTGTAGCTGCAGCATTAAAACATGAATGAAATAGTTGCATCCTTGGATCCTTACAGGAAGATGCACATTTTTACATTTTTTACGTTCTTCATTTTTCTGTTACCATAACACACATATATGTGGGACTTGCTGAATACCACCTGTTTCTTAAATGGAAAGCATCTGGTGTTGGGGTAAGACTAAGATTGAGGTTCTGAATACCGTATGTGGAAAAGCAGTAACCATTAATATGTTTGGTTGAGAATGTGTGATGCTATGGGCCAATTGCCTTTACAAAGGCCCTGGGAAGCTTTTTATTGTTTGTAGAACACAAACTCATAGAACATTCTAAAATTAAGTTTGGTGAGATATCATCTTGATACAAGACCCAACCTTTAAACAAAACCTTTTAGGTAAACTTGTTTTCAAACATAAATATTTAAAAGAATAACAACAAAGTAACTGATAAAAAAATAAGATTTTATTTGCACAAAAACTTCCTTGACTAAGATAATTCCTTTTTAAACATGCAGAAAGCAAATGGTCATTGGACGCTATTATACTGTATCTTACATTTTTTAAATATGTCAACTACTAATGCTGCTTTGAAACAAAATGTTACTGACCACCCGTCTCACACACACACACACACACACACCTGTAAACCAAAAATAAATGAATTATTTTTTTCACAGTTTATGCCCCTGATCTAAACTCCCATTTCTATTCATAATTTTAAAGCTGTTGTCTGCACCATTTTTTGTTTTTATGTATTGTAAATAGTCTGTTTTTAATGAACAGCTACACTTGCATCTTATGTATAGTTTTTTTGAAAATGATTTTTTTTTGTGAAATTTTCCTTGGCTCAGTGAACGTAATTTCTTATAACTGTAATGTATTTTTAAGTGGTATTCTTGTCCTAAATCTGCAAAATGTTATACTTTATTGATTGTTTTTAATGTTTGTTTTATCTTTGGGTGAAACTACTTGACATCGATGCTGCTGTCACATGTAAATTTCTCCACTGTGGGACAATAACAGATATTTTTATTCTTTTCAAAAAGAGAACAGCTTATGACAGAAGCAATCAGGTATTATCAGTCTGCAAAACAATCAAGAAAAAAAAGAATGCTGTGTTAAAACAAATCATTATCATAGGCTGTCTGGAAAACCTCTCTTATTCATCTTGATTCTGTCTAAAGGTCCTTTCAAATACCTAATCTCAGGGATAAAAAACCCCAATTTATTTTGAATTTCTCATATGTGTCAAATGAAACATGATTGTTTTTTAAGACTATAAATGACAGAACATTCAGTTATTTTAGTCGAGCCACTGTCCTCACAATTATTAAGCTCAACTTTATAGTCTTGATTTTTTTCTCTTTCCATCAGAACACAGAAAGTTGATGCCTGCAGGTGAGATACTAACCTCAGGCCAGCTATGAATAATTCAGAACAACTGGTCATAAAAGCTGAGCAGTGTCAGAGTGTCAGACCAAAACAAACAAAGCCAAAAAGCCAAATACCATTTTCTTTTGTCCAACAGCAGGTAAGAGAAACAGACATTAGGTCTTTGATCTTACTCCTTTTATTTCAAAGCCTTTATAAGAACAGAAGTGTTCATTGTGAATAAAGAAAAAAAAAGTGTATTGGATGTTTCCAGAATGACGTTCAGTCATTCTTTTCTTTACAAGAAAGTAAAAAAAAAAAAAAAAAAAAAAAAAGTTTTTAATGTTCTATTTAACATGGGGATGGGCAGTTATTAAAAAGAAACACAGGTTACAGGTATAAATAAATTATTGATGTTGCTTAGAAGAAAATGAAATTTTATAATTTTGAAAAAATTTTGATGCAGAAAGAGCTAATATACACATTGATTGTACACACAAAATTGTGGTAGCCCTTTTTTAATTAAAGAAGAAACAACAATGGTCACAGAAATAATTTGAATATGACAAAAGTAATGGCATTACTAACAGTAATAACATTGCTCTTTAACCATGCTTTAACATAATGATTTTTAAAAATAAATTCATAAAAAGGTCTGTCAGGATTTGGTTGTGGTTTGGGGACCCAAATGCAGAGGCAGGGAGGCAGAGAGGCAGAGGTGAGTCTCTTGATGATTTAATGAACTGTTAACAGACAACATAGGTAGGATTAAAAAAATCCAAAAAGTCAAACATGAAAAAAAAGCTAAACAAACCAGAAACCATGGAGACATCAGGGGAAAAAACTATCTCGACGAGAAAGACTCAGTGAAATGGAGTTGGAGGAAGTTAGACGAGGAACCAGCACTGAGGAACTGCACAAAGAGTGTTTTTATGGGAGACAGAACAAAGAGAGGACTAACGAGCAGATTGGAAGCAGGTGTGAACAGAGCAGACAGGAAAGGAGCTAGGGGAAAATGAGAACACAAGAGGGCAGCAGTGGGCAACAAATAAAAGCCTAGAAAACTGTAAAAATAACCAGAAAACACAACAATATAAGAATTAAACCATTGAAACTAGAAAACATTGAGCAAAGTAAAACTGAATACTCAAAAGAAAACATAACAGAACCAAGACTGTGACAGTCTGGACAACAATGAAAAGACTGAAAACAATGTGTCATTTTACATGTACCTCACCTAATTAGCATCACATGTGTCTACGATCTACCTTGGCACAAAGAACTGAAAAGAAGCATTTAAACCTGGAGAGACTCAGTCAGAGAAAGTTTCAAGTTGAAAGGTTGTCATGAATGAAATGAGTTATTTGCTGCTCAGACCCTGGCAGAAGACTTTGGTGCTGAGAATTGATACGCCATCAGATTAAATGTTTAGGTAATAATTTGCATTATCTTCCCCCAAGAATCCCACTGGTGGTGAATTAAGCTGGAGGATGAATGAGACCATGGATTGCTATGGACTTATGTCTTGATAGGGCAGAGATGGGACAGTGGAGCATAGGACAACAGCTGTTATGCAGCAGGTGAGCTGGGCTAGGCGCTTAATGAAGGTGATCTTGGGTGATGAATGGCTTCAGAGGGGGTGTGGTCCAAATGTTGATTGGCTGACTTTGAGCTTGGGACATCAGGCAAGGAAAATCACAGGCCGTTTCTCAGTTCAGCAGAATGCGAGTATGGACTTGTGTTCTTGCCAAGTATGTTCTTGAGAAGAACACAGAAAAGTATGGACTTGGGAGAACCGGAGCATGCTGCATAAATATGGGTCAATTGGAACAAAAGCGTACTCGTGACGTCACCACATGCTCAGCTCATCTGAAGCTGCATTTTTCTTCCTGTTATTAATAGTCTCTAGATTGTAATAAATTCTAACTTTTTTCATTTAGTGGGGGAATAATAATTGACACAGTCAGATAAACAGAAATCAAATGAACATTTTGTCAAATAAAACACAAATATCACCATCATAACCAGTTGTCCTTCACACACAGCTATGCAGAGAGGGCTGCTGCAGACGGGCTGCGGTTAGCCCTGGCTGCCGTTAGCCTCAGAGCTCCGCTGGTTGCCACGGTGCTCTCAATTTCAGAAAAAAATGTTTTAATTACGCACAAAATCGGTAAATGGGCCTTATAGTGACACTTAAAAGTATAATGTTCTCGACTCAAATCCGAGACCCTTCTCGTTCTGCTGTTCTTGTGAAATGGAACAGTCCTAGGGCTGAGGCTAATGACATTTAACGACAACTAGAGTACAGTGTACATGAGAATGCACAACTAAACATATTGAGAAACGGCCAAAGTCTTCCATTTTAATTTACACTTAAGTGTCATATCAATAAAAGAACACTGTCCCTACTGTGAAGCATGGAGGAGGCTCTGTTACGGTCTGGGGCTGCTTTGCTTTATCTGTCACAGGGTGTCTTAAATCTTAGCAGGGTAAAATGAAACCTCAAGGATTTCAAGAGATTCCAGAGAGAATGGTGCTGCCCAGTGTCAAACAACTTGGAATCAGTCACAGGCCATTGGTCTTCAACAGGATAACAACTCAAAACACAGCTAAAAACACCCCAGAATGGCTACGGGGAAGACACTGAGCTGTTCTTCTATGTGACATTATTTGGAAGGAGCAGAAACATGCCATCTGGAAAAGACAACTGGAGCAGTTTGCTCATCCCGAAAGGAGCCAAAGTTTTAGCAACAGTTACCGCAATTGTTTGATTGCCATCATTCTGCCCTGGTCTGTTTTACTAGTTAATTTTGTAAAATCATTGTGTTAAAGCCTGTTTGGACAGGATTATCTGAATTTTGTTTATTTCCATAGAATGTTTATTTGTTATCATTTTTGTCACCATTGTGGGTTTTTCTTTCATTAAACAAGGGATCCCAACAATTTTGTCTACATGTATATGTAATAGCTCTCTATGCGAGTTCAGAACTTGGTAAAGTGTGACACGTCCGTTTAAAGTCCAGAACTAGATGTCCTTCACTTAGAGCCTCACTCAGAGCCGTTCAAGGTTTCTAAGGTCATAGTGTGTTATTTAGTAAAACAGAGAAACTACTTTTACTCATGCTTGGGATTAAATGTGAGCTAAATTAAAAGAAAGTATGTAAAGGTGCTCTAATTAATATGTCAATCAATATTAAATTAGAAAACTAAAATACTTGTTCTACACCCTATAAGTGGTCTGTTGTGACATGGCATAGAGGTGTAATCAGAGAGATAATATCATTCGCAGAGCAGGCCAAGATCCAAAGTCCCATAAGCAGGATAAAAGTTACTAACACTTCGTCTTGCAAACCTTTCAGGTTTAGTCAGTCAGCACTCCAGGACTTCCATCATGCTTCTCCTTACTGAAAATACCAGTTTCCATTTTGTGGCACATTTTGGCAGCATTGTTCTTGCGATCATCTCTCAGATAATCTCAGAAATATTTTTCTATCTGGTAAAGGATAACAACGTCCCAAATGGTGAGTCATGTTATATGCAATCACATTTCAGTCATGGGAGAGATCTCAACAGTGGAATTGGAAAATCAAAACGATTTTGAGAATCTGGTGCACTTTTGGGTTCTACTCCAAAGATTTATTTATGCTTTTAAAGTCTCAGTGTTAGTAACTCTGCAAGATTAAATACATTATAGATCAGTAAATTGCTTTTTGGTTCCTAAGGTATTTTTCAGACCTCATCCTGGAATGTTTCTGAGACCTTCTCCCTGGAGGTGACTATGGACAGTTGGTCTGAGAACTACTGGATAGCGATTGACTTGTGGTCTAAAATGTGGCTTGTTTATGCAGCTGTGAGCCTCCATAAAAGGTACATCCTAAAGTGTAAAAAAGAAGTGTGGGTTTACTAGAATTTATTATTTCATTGTTGCTCTTCTATCTGTAGAAACGTACTTGGTCCTGAGTCCTGCAATCCTGAAATCCACCCTCCCAAATTCTTTCTGATGTGGACTTTCCTTAACTTTGCACGGGTGTGTAGCATCCCTCTGAGGGAGAGGCAGTAAGTTCTTTACAGCACTGCATATCACGTAGCTTAGATTAAAAAAAGAAATAGACCATTTATGCTAGTGGACTAAAGCTCTTTATGGTTTTTGCAGCTACATCCTACCAGCGATGTTGTTCAGGTGGATTCTACCACTATACAGCTTCTACATGTTGTCCATGTCCTATTCCAACCTCAATAAGCACACAGCTTGGCTGACTATCAACAACACTGCTGTGATCCACTGGACACGTTATCTGGTGATAAGACTATGATAAAATGAGGCTTTTGGAGTTCATTTTACAAAAATAGTAATGTATTACATTGGGATTTTGCGTGACAGACCAACATAAAGTAGTGGATAATTGGAAAGTTGGAGGAAAAGCATTTGGATTTTTTATTTTTGCATGAAATTTAAAAATTGTCAACATGCATATATTCTCCAGGGTGTTTAAACCTTGTGGAATTACCTTCCACTGCAATTACAGCTGCAAGTCTTCTGAGATATGTCTTGACTTAACAAACACATGCTTTCTTGGATTTGGACCAGGATTGTCCTGAGTGCAGCATTTGGATATATATATATATTTTTTTTTTTTTGCAAGGCCTGTGACTGCTGTTCTGAAATGATACAAACACCCCTCAAAACAAGGATAGAAATATCCAGCATCCTTTAGTTCAGTAAAATAAAAGGGAGACATATAATTCCAATATATTCTTACTGCCAACAATAGTCAAAAAATATGAGAAGAGAAAGGTTTTTCAAGATAACTGACCCAAGAATGTGTGAAACTGTATACCTTTATTTTAAAAAGACTTATCTTATACTTACTATACTTGTTTGAATATAGAATTTAAAGATGATTTTGGTGACAAAAAGAGAGAAGCTTAAAATAATGTGATTATCTGTTGAACAGTTAAAATAAAACTTACATTACAAAATGAAAATTATTGGAGGATGCTTTGACCTCTCCTACTTTAAACTCCATGATTTTAAGTCATATGTTTAGTGTTGATGTCCCTCTGGAAACCAAAACTCCTCCTCAGTCCCATCTACTGTACTTTGCAACTCCTAACATGTTTTTGTCTGTTTGCTTTTGTAGTGCTCCCCAACATTTAGCTCCATGAGGGACAAGTGAGCTGGTCCTGGTGAAAAGAACAGCATTCCAGCAGCATGATGCAACGACCACTTCATGGCTTTTTTTGGCAAAAACTGTAAAACTTTGTCCATGACCTGTTGCGTGTTTTTTTCAATCACAGATAAATTTAGTTGAGTTTATAAATTAAGGATTTAATCAGAAAATAAATTTGTTTTAAAACTTACCAATTATGTTGGTCTATCACAGTAAAAATCTGGCAGAAATATGTTTTCGTGTTTGTGTTTGTGTAGTAGAAGAAAAAAAAAGGAGGGACAAAAACTAATCAAACAATGTCAAATTCCTTTTTTCTAGACGCAGAATGGGTTAGCTGTGTTTGCCTGGTGGACCCTCTTGCATTCTGTGGTGGATTTTGGCATAGTGCTTAAATACTATGCCTATGTGCAGGACCGGGTGGCAAGCGCTGTTGTCCTTTTCCTAATCTCCTTGTGCATTCTTACATGGTAAGGGAAGAAATTTGCTAAAACATAATGATTCAGGATGTAATTTATCAAATAAAAACTGAAAGAAAAGTACTTAATGAATGTTTATTGGCTAAACCTACAGGTTCACCCTACAGAACTTCTTTTTGAGAAAGTACATGCACCATACATTCAGCATTTACCCCATTCTGGTTCTGGGACTGAGTGCAATGTTCACCAACAGCTACCATGTTCAGAATTTCTCCATTAACACTGCTGTCTGTGGTAAGATAAGAATAATAACTTTCAGAAATTATCTTAACAGACGTCTTGCTCTAATCTTAGAATTTTAAACTGAACTTTTTTCACCTTTAGGAGTCCTTATGCTTCTGATAACCATCATGAGTTTCATCCATTTGATCTCTGCATGTCTGAAGAAGTCCCATAAACCTGGTGCTGCAGAACTGAGATTTCAGGAGTGTGAGACTGTTTACCAACCAGAAGGGCATATCAAGCACAAACTAGAAATCTGAGTTCTAGTGCAAAAGCAGAAAGTACAATATGAATTTTGAGAAGTGCGTGTTATACATCCACCACCAAAAGGTGGCGACAAATGCTTGCATTAAAATGTTTGGTTTCAAAGTGGTTCCTCACCAGGAGATGGCAAAGTGGTACAGGACATGGTGCATACTTAGATTTAATGCTCATAAGGGGGAAACTAAACTCTTTTAATGAAAAAAAAAAAAAAAAACAATAGTGACCCTATACAGATGTTAATTTTAGGAACTTTTTAATGTTTCTAAACTAAAAGTTAAAATTGTATTGCGTTTTAATTGTGTGCTCACATGCATGGGTGTTTACCTACATATAAAATTCCATTAATGAGTTAGAGAACATCTGTATTTTTGTCTGCTCCTCTTCTGGATGTGTGACACTGTACCAGGGAATTAATCATACCAAAGTTTAAGAGAGCTCACTTGGTCGTCACCGATTAAAGAACAGAATATTAAACATGCCCTTTGGCTTTGCAGAAGAGGAACTCAACCTTTGAGGAAGAGACAAAGACAAGATTGATACAATAAATATAACCATGGCAATGCCATTTGTTCAAAAATAAAGATGTGTTATGCAACCTCAATAATGGTTTGAAGGGTTCCAATAAAAAATGCAACCATTATCCATATTATCTTGAATATTTTACATCATAGCTGCTTATGTGTATTTTTTTTTTGTTCCCTACTGCTCACACAGTGTTGTCTTAAAGCTTGAGTGGTGGATGGAGGCTTTGGACCCACATTATAAGCTACAATCAACATTTTGCTTGAATGTAACATCTGGGTTGTCATTTCTGATTTAGTAAGTTTGAAACAATTTCATTTAAAAGAGTTTAGAATGGAATAAGAGAAAATATATTAATAATTGTATCCTTCTTCACACAGATTGCTGTATACAATAATAATGATGTGTTTAATTAGAATTTTAATCCACTAAATATGACTCTATCATAAATTCTTTATAATACATTTTACTACTTTATTTTACTATTAAAAAAATAGAGCTATTAAGCAGATCATTTCATATTTACTCTTAAAAGGTATAGTGGAGAATGTTCTTTTTCAGGGTGGATCATCAAATAAGTGGTCCTCCTAATTGTCAATCATTCTGGGGATATGTTTGCATAAGGCTGTCCTACATGCTCATCACCATTTTTCCTTACCAGTGGTGAGTCTGACAATAGTCGAAAAATTGCAAATCTTCTTTTTGAAAGCAAGCTTTTATGAGTTATGCAAACAGCAACTTTTAAACAGAGCGTGCACGAGGAGAGATGGACTCGCGCATGCTCTTGCACGCATTTAATATGAGGGCGGGTCATTTCAAAAATTTGGGCAAATCATTATTGAGGCTGTGCACAGAACAACTCAGAACTAACCTTTCTCTTAGATTAGCTTCTTTTTTCCAAGAACCTCCAAAATATTCATGCAGAGCATACTTAAAACACTGAAAACATATTTAAATCATTACTGATAAAAAAAAAAAATAGATACATTTGGATATAGTGTTTCATGTGTAATGATTTTGGACATTCTTGGTATTTCTTATGGGGGTGGCGGCCTAGTGGTTAGGGCGTAGAGCTTGGAATCCTAAGGTTGGGGGTTTGAAACCCACTCCCATAGACTACCACTCTGGCTCTCTGAGCAAGACCCCTAACCCCTGATTGCTCCCTGGGTGCCTCACGATGGCAGACCACAGCCATCCCCAAGGGGATGAGTTGAATGCAGAGGTAAATTTCTCCAGCCTGAGATCAACAAAGTTCAATTAGCTTTATTATAATGTTAAGATGACTGACTCTTTCCTTATCTGCTTTCTGGTGCATTGTGGCTCAACCATTTCTAGGAACAGTTTCTGATTGGCTGATCAGCACCTGATGACAACTCCTTCCTTCCCTGTAACTTTCAGCTTGGAAGTTACAGGGAATCTTTTGTATGTGGTGTTCTGGGATTTAAAAAAACAAACAAACAAGCAAACTGAAATGAACCAGAGCTTTGTAGGAAACACATTAGACACAAGACTGAACACTCTTTAGATTTGAATTCTGACAAATCTTTATTTTACATTCATCTAATTTTGATCCAGAGGCACCTAAATAAACGTCACTACAAACAACCCCTTTCTATTCACTGTGTGACATTTACACAAGATTCACAGTTGTTCCATGGTGTCCCTGTCACCTGGATAATTTTTTATTGGTGTAATCACAATACAAAATAGACTATTATTTGTTCTGTTGGCTACTTGGAGGCTCAAATTTGAAAATGATATTTTAATTTCAATGAGATATGAGTGAAATTACAGAGAAATAGACTAAACATGAAACATTTTGATTTCTGGGAGATCACAGGGAGACATTTGGAGTGTCACTACGATTAAATTAAAACAGAATTAAACTATTTTGCAGAAATTAAGTAAAAGAGTAATAAAACTTTATATTTTTGTCAAGCTTATCATCCTAATTCAATTGACTGTGCTCGTTGTTTCCTGCAAACCATTTTCCGGGGTCCTGCTGCTTGCTGTAATTGCAAAGCTGATTCAGCTCTATGTTAGCCTGTTCTCCCTGCTGCTTTTAAACAGAGGGAGTGCAAAAACAAGACTTTTACAGCTGAATTCACTCTGTTCCCGTTCAGCAGACAGAGCCTGTGGATGAAAACTTGAGACAAAGACTGTTTGAAGGCAGTTCTATTTCCAAAATATGGATTAACCCCTAACATTCAGACAAGCTGAATAATGAAAGAAGGGTTTTACATGTTTTTTTTGCACCTGCAGCATGTTTATAGTTAGCAAAAAAATCTTTATTTACCTTACCCAGCATGCTTTGAGTATATACAAAAAAATATTTTTCAAATGTGCTGCAGCAAGACATAAGAGAGATTTGTCAGAAAAAGTACACAGTACTGGAAATGGTAACGTTTACACCAACAACCTCTTTGAGATAATAAAACACAAATTATTTAGCAGCAAAAAACATAAAAAATGTATATCAAACTAGCTTTCCTGAAGTACCTATAGGAGATCTAAAAGTATGTATTCTTCTTACCTCAATCATGTCCTAATGACTATGCTTGCTGGCCATATATTCACACTCTTGGTCCTACCTAGAGGAAATGGTCAAATGAGTCAATCTCCACTGATATTATAAAGTAATTTTAAGTAATGGACCTCTAATTGAAAATTCTTAGAAACTTTAATCACCTACAATTGCAAAATACGAGAAAAGAAAATGATAAATGGTTTCACCATTAACAATTCTGTTAATGGTAAAGTATCAGTGTTTCCTGACTGTCACTTAATATTTTTTAACACCCATGAATTTTTCTAGTTGGTTTAAAAGGACACACTGGCTATTTCACCGTGACAATATATTGTACCTGTTCAGAGAATTGAAAATATTTGGGGATTTTAGCACTATGTCTTAATATGCAAACGAAAAGGAGAACATCTCAGCATGACCATAGAAAAGAGATTACCCTGCCTCATTTACTAGCTGCCATGGATTCCAGAAGGTATAATCCCATTTTCTTCTAAATGTAATTTTCATTGCCTGCTTCTCTGCAAAACAAATGATAAATGCCCAATGGTAATTTAAAGATTTCAGGTGAAGGCCATTAAATTGCTTCACGGATGTGGCTCGTGCACATATTGCACCACAGCTTTATCACATCTCTCTGGAGCTCTACGGTCAAATCCTCCCCAGGGTGAAACACTGGCTGAAGACAGCAGACGTGTTGCGAGAACTGGTGGTATTTCACTGTCTGGCAGCCCTGTAATTGTTTCTGTACTCTCCAAAGACCTTACCCTCCATAAGAGAAATAACCTAGATATGCAAATGTGTATTCCCAATTAATTTGATTCAAATAATTATGTAGAGAAAAGAGATTGGGTTGGAGGGAAAAAGAAGTGTTACCTTGTGCCAAGTTGTCCTCCCACCCGAGCCCTCTCGTTCTACAGGGTACAGCTAAATTAGCTTAAAATATTGAAGCATGCTTGGCTGCCCAGATGAGCATCAATTATCTCTAACATTTTAATGTGAGGTCTTCACCATCTGAAATCAACAAACTGTGCTGCTGGCAGAAATCAATGCAAGAGGTTTAAAGGCAGCATCTAAGTCCTGAAACATGACCCTATTTTGAGATCTTCTTAAGCTTAATTCAAAGTAGAGCCTCAATGTGAACCAAAAGGACGGCTCAACATAATGCTCCTTATAAAGGAGCTGATTTAAATGGAGGGGAACTTTGTTTTAGGACAACAAAAACATCTACAGTTACTGGAATTTTTAGGAAGAAAATACTTGAAGAGAAAGACTGGCATTTTCAAAACTGAAATTAGCACAAAAATGTATTTTTATGACAACCAAACAACAATTTCAGAAGAAAAAACATTTTTTATCTCTACATAATTTATTTTACTGGAAAGAAAAGAAAAAAAAACCTTTATGAGCAATACAAAACAACAAAATGTTAACATAATAAAGAGTTTTTAAATTCAAAAATTGACAAGAGCTTTAGACACAATCCAAAAACAGCAAAAAAATATTTTAAGACCTTTGATTTTGGAACATCATTTACAAAATGAGATGATTTTTGCTGTCTGATTATTTTCAGTAAATGTCATCCTCAGTAGGGTTTCCTCATCAATTAAATCAAAGAAGGCCTAAATTGCCATTGTTCAGACTTCGAATTTGGATCTTTTGAAATCAATGGTGCAACTTTAAGCCTTTGGTTGTTTTCTTTTTATATATATAACATAATAAAAAGCATTAGAATTATAACTCATATTCAAATTAACATGAATGATCTGTTATAAAGCACTGAGAGAAATATAAGGATTTTTAAAAAAATAAATTGGAATTACTTTCAGATCTTTGAACATACATAATTCTTGTGGTCTGTTATGTATGAAGCATCTTTTCTATGAGTATCTTATCATAAAGGATAGTAATTAAAATCTTTTAAAGTTGTTCATACTTTATAACTCTTACTGCACCTCATCAGTTAATATATATGGGGGAAAAAATACTCAACCTATATAGCCATGTGTATAATACTCTTTTAAGTCTTTGGGAAATTATTTAAAATGTTTTTGGTTTAGTGGTGGCAAACACATGTTTTAGGGATGAACTGCTATGTAATTTAGAAATTGCAGTGTGCATTGGAAGTTATGAATCTGCAGAGTTAGGATGTCGAGATGTTCTAGTCTCAGTCAGGAGACGAGGATCTGATTGACAGTTTCAAATAAACATGCCTCAAAAAGTTAACTTTTTTTCACCAGCTGCACATATTTCCTGTGTTCCTATGAAAGCAGTCTCAGGTGTCATTCAGGAGTCTTCCGGGGTCAGTGTCCTGCAACTTTTAAATGTGTCTCTAGGTGAAAACGTGTGAATCACTAAATTAATCAATAAAAAGTTTCATTAGAGTCTATTGCTCTTAGGGTTACGGCGGAACCAAATCTTGCATGAATGTTGCAGAATTTGACGCCCGAGCTTAATTGAGAAAAAAAAAAATTTATTTGAATTTAGATCACTTTTTCATTGCATATATATAGTAATCAATAATACATTTATACTAATTTAATGTGTTTTTATGTTCTGTACAGTATGTTCAGTAAATAAAACTGAAAAAGCAAAGAGAAACCATTATCCTAATTAGTCATAAGCATTAATTATGTATTAAAGTGCAAGAATATTTAAAGGGATTCACAAAAAACAAAACTTGTAATGAATTATCTTTGGATAAATTAAATTCAAGCGGAATTCTGAGTTTGGTGCATGTTTTTCACAAAGCTACTGGAGCAACAATAACATGCGTGAGGCTGACATATTTACTCTTTGCTGATAACAAACACACCAAAGCAACTCTCTGTATTTCAGCTGTGGCACACAGATGCCAATTAGTTTGCCAAGACAATTAGAATATATGTAAATGCTCTGAATTAATTAATCCCATGACACACGCTGGCTAATTAGCTAGTAATCCCTGACTCCTTTTTGCTCCATATTTAAGACAAACCCACCCAGTCCAGATACAGTTATAGTTGATAGGAAAGTTGGAAATCTGTAAAAACAATTATCCTTTTAAATTGATGTATTTCTATTTAAAATTGATTAGCCTAATTAGTGTTGATGCAATTCTGTTATTGCTGATGTGCATTTTAAGATATCTTCCAGGACCAAGGCAAACCAACAAGGACAGGAATGATGTTAATCACAAGATATGCACTTTAAATTACAGATGTAATTAAGGCGAGTAATAATTATTGCGATCATGGTTCTCTGGTGGTCGATCAATTGCTTAAATGAGATGAAAGCATAAATCATTAATAAGAATTATGACAGCTGATGATCTTTTAGAAGTTTTAACACAGTATTACTTTGAATCCCATTACTTTTCTGCACTTTTGACCAAATCCCCTACGTATATATCTTAACGTGGGATTGAGTGCACTCGCTGTGTTTTACATAACCCACTTGTGATAGTGCAGCTACTCCAGTGAAATGTGTTTTTTTTTTATTCTCATTTATCGGAAATGTAGCTAGTTCATATATAAATATGGAAGCAAATGAAGAAGACACTCATTCTTGTACCTTTTCATGCTTAACAAAGTTAACAGAAAATTATTAGTTCAGAGATTATGTGCAACTCAAGCCACACATGATACAACATTGAATAAAGATGGAATTCTTAAAAGAATTAACCTTTTCCTACTTTTTTCTTTAATTCTGAAATGCTGAAGATAACTTAAATATACTGACCTTAAGAAACCCAAAAAGAACCCTCTAAACTGATTTATCCTTTCCTATTCAGCTTCATCTTAACTTGTTTTTCTTATAAAAGAGCAACAAATATATCATATATATAAAACCAATCACAGGCAGTTTGATAAATGATCTAATCATATTTGTGTATTAAAATTATACTCATTTAGACTATAGACTGTTTTGTTCCCAAAGGGAAATTCTTTTACACAGACTGGCCCACAGAATGAGTAATAAACCACATAACAATAAAGAAAATAACACCTAAGGAAAGTGCAGCACAGGGTACAATAGGAGTATATGGTATCCTTAGTGGGGCCTGTTTTTTAAGGACAGCCATGAGCATTAAAGTTTTGTTCAAATGTATATCCCCTGTACCTCCGTGTCCTATTTCTGTAGTGGGTAAGTGCCATCCTGTGCTTTTGAAGTTGTAATATGTTTAATGTTTTTATTACTGAGTTCAGAAAGGCTGGATGTGGGCAAGCCATTGATTTTTAAGGAAGTACTTTTTATATGTGTGAGTTAATTTGGGGTTTTGACCAGATCATGTTATAAATAACAGGTAAATAGAATGGATTGGATGCTCTTTCTTACAGTGACAGAAGAGGTGGAGCAACATAAAGTCCTCTCAGCTTACATATGGCTGATCATTTCTGTTGACTCAGTTTTTGAACATTTGCAATCTGCTAATAAAGTTGAATTTACTGCCACCCATTTTGTGGATACATTTTTCCCCAGTTGTTTATTAATGATAATGGGTTGCTAAGAAATGGGAGGACCAACTATTTTAAGGTGAATATCTGCACACCAGTGAGTAAGATGACTAATGATGTTGTTATCACATAATTGAGAAGTTATCTAATTAAATAAAGTAACAAAAACAAATATCTTATTATTGAGAAAAGCTATTTTTTCTTTACTTCGTTACTCCTAATCATCTACTAATGACAATAGCTTTTGTTGCTTTTGTCAGTGTGGCTAATGGCATTAATTGAATGGCATTGAATGGCATTAATTTTTGTAACCTTGTGCACTGTATTGAACTTGGGCTTACTCAACCCTTTTTGTAAAATCACTGCATATGTAGTCTACATAATTAAAATAGTTTTTTCCCCCCTTTGGTATATATGTGTAAAATAATGACACAAAAGAAATTGTTTATGATTTTCCCCTTGTTCTTGAGTTCCTTTGTAATTTTTTTGGCTCAGTATTTCTGTTACTTTGATGTTTAGTTTTGTTTGGTTACTGTCTTTATCTGATTTTTGTTCTCACTGGTTCTGTCATTTCAGCACTCAGCTGTGGCCACTCCAACCATTACTTCCCAAAACAAAATAGTTAGATACTTAAATTAGATCTTCAAACATTTTTTACTTGTAGTCTGTTGGCGAAATAAGCAGCGTTCCATAAAATAACACAGTCTGGGCATCATACTGTCTGCCATGGACAAGAGGTTTTCTAATGAGCAATTAGATGAAAACCCTGTGTACCGCAGATGGTCAAAGGTTGAATGATGCATCCCTCAGAGTTTGTCATATCTTATTTTTCTTTTGTTCAAGACAGGAGTTTCTGATTATACTTTACTTTGACTCTTTAATCATCAGCATGTCCTCTGTTTGCATGACTTATAGGTTTTTGTGTTGAGATCTTTTCATTCCTTTGTTCATTTTAATGTGTCTTAGAATATCTATAAATCCACATTTTCTGTGTATGTATCTTGAATCTCGTTCTACTCATTTATTATATGCATAAGATAACACAGTTTGCTCAATCAAGAAATGTTTAGCATAACCAAAACCGGTAAATGACATGCTATACTGTAGTAACGGTTTCCCTTTTAAAGTTGTCAAGCAGGGACCCCTGCTGATATTCTAGAAAAAATAATAAGAGACATTAAACATCAGAGACAAGAAAATATACATAGTTTTGCAGCTGATTTGGGATAAAAAAAGAATATTTCTGCCATTTTATTGTAGTGTTGTGAATATTAACAATATCAAAATACCTTTTTTTGGATAAACAGTTGCTGATTTTAATAAGCATTTTTAGTAGAGTGGCTTAACAAGACACAGAGTTACAGCAGCAGGATCTGAACCCACAGCCAATGATCAGACGGTGACAAAGAGGACATCTTTCAGAATTAGAGGTTTTGGTGATGACCTCATTTACTCCCCAACCCTGCAAAGCTCTATGACCAGGAAGAGGAACAAAGTGTTTTACTGTATTGTCTTAGACTGAGATCAATTTCAAGTATCTGACTCAATGTACCTCAAAGGTCTGAGGTCTCTGATTGCAGCAAATTATGGATTAAAGGGCCCTTCAACCTATTTCAGAAGTTGTTCTGACACACTACTGTGATTCCGAGTGGAGCTGTGAAGAGCAAGGATGGGGGAGGGGTGTCTATTCAATGTGTCATTTTCTTGGAAATCAGCAGGGTTATTTCTTCACTGAGCAAGGTGAAAGAGGAACCAGATTGTCCTTTTAGTTGCCAGGTGGATGACATTCAGCGAAATAATTAGGCCCCGACATCAAATTGTAAATGTTAAACTTAGAGTAATTCTATAATGATGCCACCAGATGAGCTACAAAACAGTTCTATTAAAATCTATTCACTGTCTGCACATGTTGTGCTTTAATCATAAAAGTGAATGATGGTGTTCGGATATAATTTGGCCAACAAACACCAGACCGTTCTTAAATTTTAAGTAGAAAGAAAAGAATAAATGTTTATTTCACTTGTGTATATTCACAGTTTTTTTTTTAATCCATAATTTGTATCAGTATATGAAAAGAAACTGTAATACATTGTGGTGGAGCTGCAGTTATCATTACTAAATGACAAACTGAACAGTTCTCCTTTAAGTGTTCAAAGTGTTGTGGCAACAATGTGTAGTCGATATCTACATTGAAGTTAAAGAGTGTAAAAATATGATTTTAAAAGAAGAAAGAAAAGTTAAAGGTTTCTTTAAATTCAAAACCTAGAATGTCATCCTAAAAAAAAGGAGCTTCAGGGTTTTTCTTGGACAGTCTCTAAAAACTGCAGACAGATAGCTTTACTGCTAATTCCATGTCATATGACCTTGACTACTTTGTTAATTTTCATATTTTTAGGGCAGACCCTGAGGCTATTCACTTAAAAAGTCAATCTGGGGATCACTTGACACATTATATGAGAAATTAGACAATTACCAGTTAAATTACCTTAAATAGTTCATTATCTATTTCAATTATAGATTTTTGTTAAAGAATAATTAAATCTAACTGATTGAATTAAACACAATGCTTTGTGTTCAAGCTTTTCTTTCAATTAGATGAAAATTACTAATTATTTAAGGCATTTTGGAGACAAAAGATTGGTTGCCATTTATTTGAATTTTAGTAGCAACATCCTATGGTGCCTCAATGTTTTAGTGTTAGGCGTTTTTGGGTTTCTTTTATATCTCTGTTCCTTCCATGTAGTTTATGTCGCGTAGTTGCTGTTATTTTAGCTAATCAGTTGTAGATTAGGGGCTGCACTGTCTAAAAACATGATTGTTTGGTTAATTGACTTCTCTAAACTTAGCCTCAGGTGTGAGTGCATTGTTGTATGTCTCTGTGTTGCCCTGTGTAGGACTGGTGACCTGTCCAGGGTGTAACTCGCCTTTGCCAGTAAAATGGCAGAGAGTTATGCACCGTCTCCACCACAACCCTGAGAGAATAAGGGGGAGAAAATGGATCACGCTGTAGGTGAGGTTCCTAGTTTCATTGTGGTCATTTTGTACAATAATTATGGCAATATTTCCTTTCTGTGGCCTTGTCCATCTGCTCCTGTTTTTATCTCTCCCTCAGCTCTCTCCCCCTCATTGGTCTCAGCTGTTTCTTATCTGCTCTTGATTTCTCCCACCTGTTTTGCCGGGTTATCCACACTCTTCTCGCTCCTAATACAATCAGTGCATATGAGGTCTAATTTAAGCTATATAACTCAATTTGAATTTAAATTAATGAAGATATTGATGTCTGTCTGCAGTCCAACGGCACTCTGTGTCCTCTCAGCTCTTTTTCCCCAGAAGTGATCCACAGGAACACCATCCTCTAAGGAGACAGATTCTCAAATGGGACACAAATTTATAAAGACTGTACCAGATAACAATACAGCTATAGAATGAAAGAAAAAATGTTATTGTGAACACATCAGATTTTTATGAAAGCTCTTTACACCCTACAAGTGTGTAAAGTTCCTCACATGACATCAGAAGAGAAAGGCTGTGTTAGCACATAAGTGAAGCTGAGCGGTTATGTTATAACAGGTGTCCAAAGCCTTCATCTAATAGTTTAGGTTTTGCTCCAGCAAACTCAACTCTAGGAAGAATGACTTAACCTCAATTCAGGTCTGTTTATTTATATAGTGCATATTCACAAGACATCATTTCAAGGCATTTTACAGAGACAATTGAACCAGATCATACAGTCAGGTTGGTTCATAGTTTTCTTTCTAAGGAAAACCAGCTGATATGATCGACTCATTCACTCGAAAGCAATCCCTCACACCAAGCATGCTTGTAACAACAGTGGGAAGGAAATCTCCCTTTTAAAAGGACAAAACCTCCAGCAGGACCAGTCTCAGTGTGAGCGGCCATCTGCTGAGGCCAACTGGGGTTCAAGGAGACAGAAGCGGACATGCAGAAAGAATCAGAGATACAAAAGGTAACCGTCAATCAGCTCCATAGGCGGCCCCGTTCAGGAAAGACTTAGCCAGGCAGAAGAGCTTCGAGCCAGCTCCCATGTCAGAGGATGAAAGAGAGCACATACTGTTAGTCATATTAAGAGAAACAGGACTACACTGGAATTTCTATAAACAAAGGTGTTGATGGCAGCAGCACACCTGATATTTCCCTCCAGGATGGTGTCACAGCCAACCAGGAACAGAGAAAAAGTAAAGAGAGTATAGCACTAGAGATCGAACTAACAAATACTGCAGAATGGGAAAATAGAGATAGAATGAAGCAGAATGATGAAAAGAGGTCCCTATGTCATCCAGCATACTAAGCCTATAGTAGCATAACTATAGAGATAGCTCAGGATAACCTGAGCCACTATAAACAATAAGCTTTATCCAAAAAAAGTTTTAGGCCTACCCTTAAAAGTAGACAGGGTGTCTGCCTCACGGACTAAAACTGGTAGTTGGTTCCACATGAGAGGAGCCTGATAACTAAAAGATCTACCTCCCATTCTACTTTTAGAAATTCTA
This sequence comes from Cyprinodon variegatus, assembly GCF_000732505.1. NCBI lineage: Eukaryota > Metazoa > Chordata > Actinopteri > Cyprinodontiformes > Cyprinodontidae > Cyprinodon > Cyprinodon variegatus. The sequence continues at coordinate 517,999 of NW_015150944.1, forward strand.
GGAACCACTAGTAAACCTGCAGATTAAGAGCGAAGTGCTCTGTTAGGAACATAAGGAACAATCATATCTCTGATATAAGATGGAGCTTGGCCATTTAAGGCTTTATATCTGAAAAGAAGGATTTTAAATTTTATTATGCATTTAACAGGTAGTAAAGAGAAACTATGATAGGATAGATATGATCTCTCTTTTTAAGTTTCATCAAAAATCTGGCTGCAGCATTTTGGATCAGCTGAAGGCTTTTAGCTTCCTGATAGTAAAGAATTACAATAGTCCAGCTTTGAAGTAAATGCATCGACTGGTTTCTCAGCATCAGCCCTGGACAGGATATTTTACACATTATTATCTTAGATAAGTTTAATCCCAACCAAATAGAGTGACTGACTTATCAGCATATTTTTTTAAAAAAAAGCCTGGTCCAAAGACTGTAACTTCTGTTTTAGACATTATGCATCTTTCCATTCTAACTGCTTTCCTCTAACCTCAACAAACCATAAGTCATTAATTATTATTAAATTCATGCTATGAGTGAAGAAAAAAAAAACATGATAATAGTAAAAATAATAATAATAAAGATTACATTTAACAAACCATTAACAAACACAAAGAACCCCTTGGACTTTATATACGTGTTTTAGAAGCTTGATTTTCTCATCATAAACCTGCAATGAAAACATTTTTATTAGGTTTTTCTATCGTTATGTGCTTTCCTTTTAAAGTTTTCAAAGTCTAAATTAAATTTTTTTAAGGTCAAAAACAGAATGGCAGAAATCTTGATTTTCTTTGTTTTAATTTAATAATCAAATTTAAAAACAAATGAAATAAGAAACTAAAAATAATTTTTACAAGAAAACCTCTGATTTTTGCATGTTTCATATTCAGAATTCCTCACACACATGCATGCAAAATAAGTCAGAGTTAATAATTGGTAAAAACTGGCAGGGCAAATATCATAGAAATACAAATGTTTTTCTTTTTTTTTAAATGTTTCGTTACATCTAAAGATATTAACATCTTCAATGTGTATCTTGAATGACTTTTAAAAATGTAAGAAAAAGCTTTAGATGTACAGAAAAAAAGAGCTGGTTGCAAGGCACTCTCTGTAGTTCATGTTTTTTAATGATTAAAAAATATTAACATTAAAACTAATCAACCTACTAATCTATTTGCAAACATTAGTGGCTATGATTAAAATTTAGGTGAAAATAAATAGTAAATGTGTTTCTGGGAGGGATTCACAAGGTTAGCCTGTGTGAAGAGTCATAAATAAATAAGCAGAACATAGAAAGATGTTGTATATTGACAGTAAGATTGTGCATAGGGCTTTGCATATCCTTGTACCAACAACCTATCAATTTTCTTTATTTACCCAGGGAAAGTAAATAGGTGAAAATAGGAGGGCAAAACGTACCATTTTTTCGCTGCTTGAAATTCAAGAAACATAAGCTGCTGTAGTATTTCTATTCCTGGCTTGTACTCTGCATCACATGAGGGCCTGGGTGATATTTCAAGATGATGGTTGTACACTAAGAAAAACCTTAACTATACCCTGTTACAAGCATGTCCAGAGGCTGGATCCGAAGGAGTAGTAAAGGGGTGTCAACTTAAAATATGACTCTAGTGGTAAAGAATCCCAAACAAGCAATAAAAAATGATGGCTGATGAAATGTGTTTTTACTATTTCTTTTAAATCATTGTTGCACTAGTTCATTCAGGGTCCAATGAAAAATGTGTGTGAAGACAAAATATATTTTTAGGAGTTAGAGAAAAGATCTTGACAGAAAAACTGGGGTGACAGAACATTACACCTGGCATTTACTTGGTGTGAAGCCAACTTAATTGGCTTCACACCACTTAATTATTATATAAATAATAATGATGAAGACACAGGAAAAGATTTTAAGGTACAAACTAGGTTGTTTTTCTCAGCTGTATCATACAAGCCAAAATGCAACTTATGCAGAAAAATGGCATATTACATTTGCCTTTGCCCTTTGTGCATTTTAGAGCCTTTATGCAACAAAGCCATAAAACCCAAAGTTCACCTTAGTCAGTTACTTGACTTACTTTTCCTGATTTATTTGAAATGCTTTAAGAATGTGAAAGTTTCCCCCCCTTCTTGCAATGCTTGTCTACAGTCGATGGCATTTTATCCTGACCTGAGTTCCATCTGTCTTTTCTTGTCAAGAGATGTTTCAATGGAGTTAAAAAAATAACAGTAAATTATCATTCTTATAGCTGTAAATAACATGATGTTAGCTGAGGCCAATTCCTCTTTTGAGAAAATACCAATTCCTTGAACCCTTTTCAAAAGTGGTTTTTATACATTAAAACACAAACCCAACAAAGTCTAATAATTTTGATGATTGAAAAAATACCACTTTGGCATACTTTAGAAAAAGAACTTGTGACACCAACATGCATTTTGCTCATTTAAAGGTATAATGGATAATATTTGAAAAGAACCAGCCACTCCATAATAAAAAAAAAAAAATGCACAACCTTGTACCTGCTCCCGAGAAGGAATGCCTATTAAATGCGTGCGAGAGCATGCATGAGCCCAGATCTCCTCACGCACGCTCTGTTTAAAAGTTGCTGTTTGTATCGCTCATACAAGTTTACTTTCTAAAAGAAGGAGCAATTTTTCCACTATGTCAGACTCACCACCGGTAAGTAAAAATTTGGATGAGCATGTAGGGCGGCCTTACGTAAACATATCACCAGAGTGATTAGGAGGACCACATATTTTGATGATCCACCCGCAAAAAGAAAATCCTCCACTACACTTTTAAAAAATCAATTTGCACATTTCTATTGAGGGGCCACAGTTCCTACTTTTATCTTCCATTTGATCCTGGGAAAAGGGAGTATCAGGGGTAGGGTTGTCAAAAGTATCGATTCTCAAAAAAGTATCGATACTGAAATGTTGTATCAATACAATACAATACAATACTAATTTCTAAAAGTATCGATACAGTGCCACCACCAGTGGCACCTAAGCAGTCATTCATCTAAAGTGCAGAATAGTGAAAAATGCACTTTCAGAACACTGTGTGATTGAATAATTCTGTGTACATTTCAGTTTCAGACCTTTTTTTTGTAAGAGGTGCAGCCGCTGAGAATTATTTTTGTTTCTTAACCAGTTTGGCTAGTGTCATTGTTATGTGTGCAAAGCATAGCCAAGGAAGGAACACTTAATTTTAATTCTATACGTTTTTTATCAAGCTTTCTTAATATTGTGCACAGCATACAACCTTTATTGTATTTATTTATTGTATTTTATTTATTAAAAAATTTTTATTTATTCTGTAGAATTTTGGAGTCTTTGTTTTTATTCTTGTGGTATTGAAAATGGTATTGAGTATCGAATATTTTCCTTAGTATCGGTATCGAGTTGAAAAGTTTAGTATCGTGACAACCCTAATCAGGGGTACCTTAAAATAAACAATTTTCCTTACATATTTTTAGTCCTGCAACTTAAATTTTAACTGATGCATGCTTATCTCCTTTACAACTGAAGGTGCCATTGGGGCCATTGTCGGTGGCTCTTGCAACCACTCTTGATTTTATCAGCGCATTATTAAGTGGGTCATCTAATTGACTGTGGTCCTTTTGGGATCAGACAAAGGATTTTCTTGAAGACTTTCATTGTAGTGCTACTCTCAGAGTAGGCAAGACACCAAATCTCTTGATTGGGGTTAATACTATGATCCTGTATAGTTTTGTGGCACTACATAAGACCAAAAGCTCATCTGAGTATGTTCATCTTCAACACTTCAAACCTTATTCATGTGTAATAGTGGCTGTTCATCATTAATTTCCAAAAACATCAAAGTGTTCCTATAAGTCTTGCAGCTGTACAACGCTCTGGTAACCTGCATTCATGTTAACCACATAGACTTGACACTGAGATGGGTGACAAGGTATTCAACCTGGAAGGCTTTGCAGAGATTGCAGTTGTCAGTTTTGATGGTTTCTTTTGTTTGTTTACTCCTCCTGGCCAAGACAACAGCTTTGGCTTAAAAGAATGTCTTTATGTGCGTTTGAGTTATGCCTTTGTGTCTGCTTTCATTGATCACTGACAGGAGGGCAATTTCCTGTTGGATGCCATGGTAGCAGGGGTGGAGTGAGGGGCTGAACTTACAAAGACAGCAGATGGTGACATTGTTAATGGAAATGCAGAACACATTGCAAATAAACTTATAAATGAGTTTTGCTCTGCATTTCAAGCATCTCACTTTCCCAATAACCGATATCTAACTTGTGCTCCACTGTGTTGGTTTAAATATTCTCATTCTTCCTCAAAACTAAGCATTTTGTTTGATACAGCAACAGTCTAAATGGAAAAGAATCAACAAAATGAGCTTCATCAATATTTATAAACAGTTTTAACTATCCATCCATCCATCCATCCATCCATCCATCCACCCATCCATCCATCCATCCATCCATCCATCCATCCATCCATCCATCCATCNGGCCTGAATTAATGTTTTTATAAGTAAATTTAATCTTAGCACTTATAAATCAGTATATGTAAAAGGGAATTAATAGGAGATGGTATTTCCCCCCCCACATGTGTTTTGCTAAGAAGCTCAGACTTGTCCGTGGATGCAGGTTGGCATGACTCTACTGAATGTTTTAACTATCCATCCATCCATCCATCCATCCATCCATCCATCCATCCATCCATCCATCCATCCATCCATCCATCCATCCATCCATCCATCTTCTATTCCTTGTCTTTTAGGGTCACAGAGGGTTGGTGCCTACCTCAAGCAGTCTCTGGGTAAAATACTGCCTGTACACTCTGGACAAGTCACCAGCTCATCACAGTGCAACTATAACCCAATTAAAACTAATCTATACCAAATAGACAATAAGTGTCCAATGTTATGAAAACATTGTAAACCAGTTAAGGGTAGAAGTGCTTTATATAAACTTTGTCTTGTGTCACTAGCAGTAGGGCTATGACCATAAATTTCATCATAATATTAGTCTTACAACATTTTCAAGACACAAAAAGTTGTTGTACTATGCAACACATCTCAAATAAGTAATTTCTTTGACCAAATAGGCAGCATATTTATCCCCTCCAGGGATGGCAAAAGGTTTTATATAAGAATGCATTTACATAATGCTTGCCCAGTGGTGGGTTTCATGTGACATAAACGAAGAGTGAACATCTGTCTTACTCACGCTGAGCAAAGCAGACCTATTGGGAGAAAGGCCTAAAAATAGACATGAGGTTAAACTAGGCAATTCAACAGTCCAACCATAGAATACTTGTTATTTCAATGTACCTTTTAGATAATGAAAACCATGCAGACCAGTTTTAGTTCAGTTACGGAATTATATGTTTCCTGACTTGAATGATTTCCAGTGTAAATTTTGCAAGCTACATTTATTTCCTTTAAAAATAAACAGTTCAGAAGGATATATCTCATCAGCCTATTGAAATCATATATAAAGAACTAGAAGGAATTCTGTATATCTAGGAATCTAAGTATTTTTTTCTCCTTTAAAAACAATTAAGCATAACTGATTTTCATTTTTGCAATTATTCACTTTAGACTTAGACAGATTTATTTTGTCATATTGTATACATGATTCTAAACAAAAAATGAAATTTCATTTAAAACGGCTCTAGACAATTTAATTTTTGAAAGTGCGGCCTTGAAAACA
>NW_015150944.1:524591-611920 GCF_000732505.1 Cyprinodon variegatus
ACTCTGCTGGAGAAAGATGGTACTACTCCAGCTCCCAACAGGGATAATTTGAGAGGAGGAAGTTTAAAAAAGGTAAAACTGAAACTTTTACAAATGTCTTCATATCTAACAAAGTAACCAGAAAGTGAGGTTTAGATTTTGAAAGGTAGTGCCTACTGTAGGTCAGCAAGGTGATTTACTTTCTAGAAACCTACTTTTGTTTCTGCTCACAGTTTTTTTGCCATTACCTTAAGTCTGCCCAGAGATCACTTCCTGCACGGAAAGGGATGTTCAGTCCTTCCCAGGTGGGGAGAGCAGGAAAAGATAACTCTACGGCAACTTCAGGCAAGTATTATGCAAAAGCAACAATGCATACACTGAAGTGAAAACATTTAATGCAACCAAATCAGGCAGGTAGAACTGATACGCTGAAACACAGCTGAAACGCAACTGAAACGCTGGGTTTCCGTTTGTCTCTAATTTTATCTGTGTCAACAGATGGATTAGCTGCCAAGTTCTGGGATCAGGGTAAGTCCTCAGGAGCCAAATCGGCCAAAAAGAAAACCACATAAAATCCTTCTTCTCCCTTACCAACTGTTTCATTTAGAGTATTGTCGCTTACAAAAACTAGCATGAATCCAGGGTAAAATGAATTAATGTTTCATCCTTCACCATCCTAATTTGCCTGAAAGTATAAAAAATGTTAATACCCATCATGACATTGCTATGCAATTATGCTATTGAATATATCAATGCCTAGCAACTGTTACCTTGCTTTTTCCAGCCTCTCTGTTTTATTCTCTCCTTCTTCCATTTGCTTATACAAACTGTATTTCTCACAGCAGAGCAGTTCTCATTCACACCTTGTAAAGCTTTTTCTCACACAACAGCAAAATATGTTACAACATTTCCTGCAAAGTTGTCAATTTAGGCAATGTTTGTAATTGTGTGTCTACTTGTTGCTGCTTGACTTGCAAACTCACCTTGAACTAAAATAGATCATTTGCAAAAATAATCTCATTAATAGTTTTAATGATTCAATTTCCTTCTAAGTGTAAAGCTTAAAGATAAAACGAAAAAATATGGTATATAGAGAGGTAAACATGATCTATAGCAGCTAAACCAAACATATGGAGCCTAGGCAGATGTTCAACTGAAGAAACTGATTACTCTCCTATATCCACCTGCTATCCAGCCAATCAGCTTTGAACCACACCTCCACGAAAGCCAATTGGCATCCAAAGTTCATCTTAAAAGGCCTCCGATGCACACTGTCAGCTCCTGTGCGCAGACGGCGGACTTCATTCAAACGACCCCGTTTCAACCGACCTCCAGCCCTCCTCCACCATCGTAGATAAAGCTTCATCAGAGCATCATTTCTCTTGGACTCTTACTGCGTTCCCTGACTCATCTTAACCAGTCCGGCAGAAGACTGCCATGTTGAGTCTGGTTCTGCCAGAGGTTTCTTCCCAACAGGGAGCTTTTCCTCTTCACTGTCGCTTCATGCATGCTCATCATGAACAGGTTCTCTCAACCTGTGTTATCCAACTGGACTTCCATCTTCCAGGTCCCTGAGTGAAGCTGTAGTATCAGCCTCACGTGGATCTCCCCACAAAGCTTAGCAGACCGTCTCACTAACCAGCAGTCTACAGACTGACTGACTTCATCTATCTCCACTCTAGCACCAGTTTCAGGCCTGGGGGGGAGACAGCCCTATTCTTTGCTCCTGTTCATGCATATCAATCAAAATGAAGTGCTATGTTTCCTCCCGTCTTTTCTCTTCACGTCAGTTTTTCAGATTGAATTAGCTATTGTCTCAAAGGGACGTGTTTTTTTTCCATTGAATCACAGTGCACACTTTTTGTTGTTTGTTAACTGGGCACAGTTTAATTACTTTAGGGTACACTATACTTTCATTAAAATCTTAAAGTAAACACACATCATTTAGTGCACAACAAAAAAAAAAAAGCACAATATGCACAACGAGATACAAAACTTTTACAAGCCTCAAGTCTACTTTATTATTTAACCCCAGTGACCCCTATGGTTCTGCATGGAATTTATATTTTCTCCATGTGCAAACGTAGGCTATTTGTGCTGTGGGTCATCCTTCTTCCGTTAGCATACAATACTCTCCTCCAGCATTGGTACTGCATTTATATTACAAATAGTTCCCCAAGTTAACATCCACCTGACCTTCCACCAGTTTTCAAAGACTGGTACAGGTTAAAAGACCAAGTCCATTGTCATGTCCTTTTTGTCTTCTTCCTGCTCAACAAGTTAGTCCATTCCTACACTATACTTTAAATAGATCCCCTATGGCCCTGCTCTCATCTTCCTTTCCAGTGCTGACAAACATAAATCTGGAATTTACCTGTGTTTTTAAAGATGACATGAGTTTACAATGTACCGTACTTAAAGTTTAAAATGAAGAGCTTTTGAGCTTTACAAATTGTGTTCAGACTGTTTCTATTAATACAGGCAGAGGTGAGGCATCTGGCTAGAGCTCTACATATAAAGTAGCATGACAGGCTTATTGGTCTTTAAGCTCTGGAAAAATGAAAGAAGCTGATTCTCAAAGAGGCTCTAAGAAGCATGTAGATAGATGATGACATCTTCAACCCCAAACAAGTTGTTAGCATGTTGGAGTGGCTTTAGAAAAGTGGTTACTTTCCCTCTCATGTAGGCCAGTAAGAGTCTCTCAAGGACATTCATTTTCTGGGAAGTCAAAGCATTTGAAAGCATTGCTTTGATGTTTAACAACAATGAGGTGATTTTTTTTTTTTTTTTGAACAGCTATTATCTTAGGCTTCAGTGTCCAATTTTAACATATCGATTTATTCTAATAATGCTTACTGACCAGCAGTGTTTGTTCGTCAATCGGAGATTTCAGTGTTTTTGTGAGCTACAGTGATCCTATAATGTTTAATATTGTTTATTATTATGTTAGGAAGTGTTCTCCCTGATTTCTTCACATCTAATTTCACTTTTTAAAATTTTTTTCCCATTCTCCTTTAAGCATTTGTGTCCATTTTGTCTCGATCTAAAACCCTTACCACACATCCATCACAGTGCTTCTATCATCCCTACTAATGGGACATCATCACGTGGAGAATAGCCATTGCTACAACTAAAACATTCATATAAACCTTGTTCCAAATATTAACAACTTCAATGTTCAGTTACAATTATTTTGAAGGAAATATTATGGGTATTATTAAACATAAAACCTATAATTCTGTTAAAACAATCCTAATTGAGAAGGAATTAGATGGAGTTCTAGTTAAAAAGTATTTAGTTATTTTCTACTTTTCGTTGTGCAAAAGGTCGGTGGAGCACAAAATAAGCCTGTCTTGTTTCCTGTCTTTAGCTCCTTAAACACTGTTTATAACGTTAAACAATTATCCTCAGTAGAGGAAAAAGGCATTGTTGGAATCTCAAGAGAATACTATGAATATATTTTGACTTTTCTGTTTGTAGCTTGGCTACAACTGATCTGGTGATGTCTCACACTGTGTCAACAGAAGCTAAAGGCCTGATATACTCTGCCTAAAAATAGCATGGTGGAGCTTTCTGGGTAGATATTATGGAATAAAAGTTGAGGCAGACAGTTTAATAACTGGTGTAGATCTGCTGCCTCACTATAATAAGTTTGCATGAAAATTTTTTATCTATCCAGATGTTTTACAAACCCTACTCCTTGAAATATTATGAAGTACTTTTAGATTAAATAAAATACAAAGTTTATAGTTACATCTATACAATTAACCCTATATTTAAAGGACAATATCACTTTTTGGTTTTATTGGAGTGTATTTTTATTAATTTCCACACTTTCATATTTAGGTTAGATAAGTTGCATTGAGGACTCAAAAGAGGAACATGTTGAGCTTTGGTCTTTGGCATCTGTCCAAAGTAATCACATCTTCAGAAATATCTCCTTAGCTTTGGAAAATGGAGTTATCACACTACAATAAATTTGAGCATCGTTTTTGAACACGCCACAACTTTAGAAAAAACGTTCATGAGGAATTTGTGCTTTTGGTGTACTTTGCCAAGTGCCTGTCAAACAGAGTTCCTTCTCTTCCATCTTCTTAATTTATTGAATCTCCTGTCCGTTTGCTTCAGTCAGAGCTGCTTGCCTCAGCACATCACAGCCTAACACCTTGCCTGTCTGGGCCTCATGTGGCTTTCATAGCCATTGGCATACGTTGATGCTGTAATTAGGTATCTGTAGCAGGGGAGGGGAGATACAGATCATTACGCTTCAAGAACAGCAGAAAGGTCAGCCAGGTAGTTTCCTCTAATCTCCACTGCCAAATAAAAGAAAACCTACATAGAGACCTGATACCTTCAACCAGGTGTTTGAGCAAACAGTTTTACAAGGTAGAGTTGTGGGCACATGTAGTGGTTAGGATAAATAAACCAGCGGTGGATGATGCATAAATGAGTTCGTGGGAGAGGCCCTCCCCTTCAATAGTTTAACTTGCTGAGATTTACCACAATGCACATCACAGCATTAAATTGCTCCTGTCTGTACAACTTCATTTTACCATATGGTCAGGGTAACATTCATTAGTAGGGATTTTATCACTTTGATAACAAAACCATATTTCTCAAAATCACAAACTCTGTCTTAATTGGATTTTGATTCAATTTAATTCTCATTTCTGCCATTGATATGATGCATTATCATATGCCCATCTAACAAAATCTACAACTCATGCATTTAAATTAATACAGAATTCCTTCTACTAATATTAATCCAACAATTTAATGAGGGAGACAGGTAAACCTTAAGATAATGATGTGAATCGCTGATATTTACATTTGGCATTGATGTAATTGTATCATTAATAACTTTATATGTAAATACATGCAAGTATTTTTAGACATTATACCATCTTTAGAATGCATAGCATTCATAGCATTATGCATAAAACATTATTTAATCTTTACTGTTATTTTCTCTTCAAACAAATGTGAAACTGGTGTTTAAAAAACTGTGATAAGTGCTTCCAGGTCTTTTAAGAGGGAATGTAAAATTAACATGTGGCTAATAAAATACACATAGTGGACTATGTTCAAGTTCATCCAAGAAACTGTTCTTAATTTAGTTTATTTGCATCTCACCAGCTAAACACATTTGAACTTGAACACAGCTTCAGCATGAATCAGTTCTCCTTCATTTAACATATTTTGACTGAATAATGTAAAAGGTCTTGAGTGAATTCAAATTTGCATATCATTAATGCCAATGCATTGCAGCCATTTTATCTTTGTCTCCTGTCTTTGCGATCAGTAACTCTATTTCAGAAGGACTGATATTCCAAGTAAGCTGCCCTCATTTAGATGTAAACGCTAAAGCTGTTAATTTGGAATGCAATTGCCATCTTCTTATAGCCCTATTATCAACTGACAAGAGTTTTATAGTTTTTCTCTTTAAACTGTATTTGAGCAGTCACATATTTGCAGGAATATTAAATACTAAGCAATATTAATTGCCTGCCTGACACTGAAAGTTAACCTGTTTACCACCTTTTGCCCACCAGTGAGTCCAAGGGGCTCGGTATTAGCAGAGGCTGAGGCCTTGTTTAACATTGTTCTTTGAAAAGGAACAGTGGCACTAAAACACTTTTTAATTATTCTATAGCCATAAAACATTATTAATTTATGTAGCCTGTATATACTTTTCATCATCATACAGTTTAAACAGCATTGTGATATTCACTGAAGAAGTTTAGATTCTTCAAGCTTATAAGCAAAGAAAACCTTGAATCTAAATCATTTTCTTGTCTGCTTCTTACATGAGTGATGCTTTAAGGGAAAGTCTTAGAAATGTAACAGAATGAAGCTACAGCTTCCCTATGCTGTATCTCATAGCCGTAAATAGTTAGTTCAGCTTTCTATCAAGATTCTTAAGTTTAATCTAATGCAAAAAATGATAAGTCAAGTTCAGAGCAAGGCTTTACTTGCTGAATACAGATTCACACAAATACCTGCTGCTATTTTCTACATATACAAACATGCAGAACCTCTGAGCAGTTTTCTAGTGCTTGCTTTGAGGAAAATTACTGTGGCCCTTTCAGCATAAAGGATTCAAAGTATGCCTCTGCAAAACACTGTGTAGATTTTCACCTTAGACAAGACCATGGTTGAATTACATTTGGATGACCAATGCTCTGTTTAATTAAAAAACTTCAGTGTACATGGTTTAACATTCTCAGAAATAAGCGTGTGTTCATTCGAATAAGTTTAAATATAACACTGAACTGATTAATTGATCATCAGTGAGGGGTCATTAGTCCTATTGAATTTTGAGTTTTTAAAGGTCATTTTTAACAGGATACCAGGGAGGAAAGAGGTGTAATGGAAAAAGAATTCTAGCTGGACATCAATCAGGGAATTTATTTATTTTTTCACAAAAAAATAAGAATTTGTAAAAGACCTTTTAATAAATTGGTAACAAATATTGAAAAATCTGACCAGAACTTTGCACATGCAAATACCTGTATGAGTTAGATCAGAAGTTGGAAGTTGGTTGGTAGTCAGTTTTAACAGGTCTGATCACATGATTAAATCTCCATTAGTTCAATGAACTCCAGTTATTCTAACTGGTTATCTGAGTACAAATGTTGCCAAAATTGGCCAAGTTTAATTTAACGTCTTACAGCAGTGATATTTTTATATTTTATTGAAAGTTTTTGTTTCCCTCCAGTTCACCTTGATCAATGAACTAATATCTGGTACAAATATTTTGCACAATGTGTCAGAAGCTCGAAACCTTGGATCCAATATTCAAAACAGACAGATCTGAATCATTTTAAAAGTCTTTATTTACAAACAGCGTGCGGCTGCTCGTCAGCTGGAGCGGATAAATCGGATCCTCTGTAGAAACAGAAACTCAGGTCAGTGACTAAGAATAAAGGGCTGATGACTACTAAAGCAATAGTCACTGACCTGGTTAAGAGTTCAGTCCAACCACAGAGGGATGTGATGAGTCAGAGGAGACAGTCCTACACATGTGTCAGGCGCCGCTGCTAAACCCCGCCATGCATTCACCATACTTGTCAGTGACCCAAACATCATGCAGTTCAAAAGGCCTACACTGGCTCCTCCAAAAACATTTTCTTGTCGTTGTGACCAAGNCTGATGCCAACCAACGCCGAGGAGCAACAATGTCCAGAAGGAAATATCCAAAGCCGAAGTCGTAGCAGAGCCAAGTTTATGGACCAGAAGATCCGAGAGCCGATGAGGTGCAAGAAGGAGAATTCCAGCCGAGGTCAGTAGCACAGTCCAGGTTTGGTAAGCCAGCAGGAATCCAGGAATCAGTCCAAAACAGAGCAGAACAACAGAGCAGTCAGGGGCAAAGCAAAACTCAGGATCCACATGGCAGAAACAGTTCACAATCAGATAATCAGAACAAAGATCAGAGAGCTAGAGTTATTCACACCGAAAAGCTTCAATAATCTGGCACCATGGGCTGGGAACTGGTGGAATAAATAGCAGATGAAACAGGTGGATCAGATAAGAGGTAATTAGGCTGGGGTAGAGCAAACCAGATGAGAGGAGGAGGAGTAAAACCCAGCCTATGGTGCCAAGATGATGACACGATGTTGCATTCACCATACTTGTCAGTGACCCAAACATCATGCAGTTCAAAAGGCCTACACTGGCTCCTCCAAAAACATTTTCTTGTCGTTGTGACCAAGTATCTCAAACTATAAGATGTTCCTATAGGTGGACACAGGCTTACTGATGTTGACAAAGGCAGTTTTTTTTGTTTTCTTGTTCAGTATCCTCTAAGATCCCAGGCATATACAGTACTTCACAGCGGACAATGACACAGGGGCTTCAGCAGCTTTTGCACAATGGTTTCTGTGTTCCTAAACATCCAGATGACATGGTTTGGGAGCTTCTTGATAGCAAATCAGAACTACTTTTTCTTGTATAGAATTCTTTGAGATGATGTTCATGAATTTGCAATTTTTTTAGAAATTACTCCAATGGTCATTCCTGACTGATGCTCTATACCTCTCTCCAATCCTTGCAACATTCTTTTACCTTCTATGTGATTTTTAGTGTCTCTCAGTCTAGTTATATGTTTAGGCTTTTATAACATGTGTTGGCCTTGATTTCAAAAGACTGGAATTATTTTAGAAGATTATCTACAGACTGCTATAACTTTACTGATGTGTAACATTCTGGGATCGTAGAGAAAATGGAGGACAACCTAGGGTGGGAAGCCATATTTATCTGTTCTTTACTTCCAATCACTCATTACATAGTTAATGTAATTCTCACACATTGGCATACAAGCTGGAATTTATAGGGCATGTTTACCATTAAACGCCTTTGCTCAAGGCAGTGCTATATTTTCTCTCAGGTCATTTCCAAGGATCTGCAGTGTGAAGTTATAGTTGCTGACAGCCTTATGCTCTGGTCGGAAAGGCAGTAATTGATGATGAAGGCAATTTATGGGGAAGGACAACTGTGGAGGGACAAGGTCGGGAAAGTGATGAGCAGGAAACTGCACAGATAGAAAAGACAAGGAGAGAGCAGAGTAGAGGAAAGATTTTCAAAGTTGATTCACTGAGACTTAAGATTTTTTTTTTTCCTGAACTAAACCCGAATTTCAGATAAGGAGTGATTAGAAACTTTCTGTGAAAAAAAATTCTTACCATGCATGATGTGAAAATTCTTAGTGTTTATCTCTAATGCTGTGCATTGTCATCTTAACAGTTAAACACCTCACTCAGCGTATTGCATCTGAATGCTTGGATCATCCTGGAGAGTAAGAAAAAGTGCCGGAACATTTTGCTGGGTTTTCTTTTGTGCATCATAACCTTTATGGGGGAGCTTAGGGAGATGATGAGGTAGCAGAGTTTGTGGGATTCAGAAAAAATGCTAAAGCCGCCTGATTGTTTTCCCCTAGGAACGGGCTGATGTGATAATCTCTTAGCATGTCGCTGCATGTGTGTGGCTGCATTTTTCATGGTTATTTTGAAGACTCTCTTTTTGTCTCTGAGAATCCCTTAGATTAGAAAAGAAGTAAGTGTCAGATCACTAGATAAACCCACGCTACACTTTGAAGAGTCATTGAGAATGTGTGTATAGGTTAGGGGTTATGTAGGATGTATGTGTGTGTGTGTTTACATATCCATTGCAGACCCAGAGGAAGAGCTTACATCTTCATGCAGGCTGTGCTGAAATAAACTGGCTTGTTTTACGCATCAGTAATGAGCAAACATCCCTTGGCGCTGACTGTGGTGCTGGAACCAGCTGTTCCAGGGGTACATTTATTACCAGGTTTATTATAGGAGTTTATTATAACTCTTGTTTCTGTTTTGGTGAAATTGCACATTGGGTTATTACTTTAAACTGTTGTTTTGTTATATTTATAGCCAACTGAATGTCAGTCTGTGTTACAATAACAAACTGACATAAACTCTGTTAAGAAAAGCACATTGTGACATCAATCTCTTCGATCCGTACTTTTAACTGTTGCATGGGAGTTGTTGCATGGGATTTTTTCTCAAACCAGAATCTTAATCTATAAAGCAGGACTACTCAGTTAGGAAGACAACTTCAGGTTTAACATTGACTTAATGGGTACCATGAAGCAGGATTCATTCTTAGCAAGGCTTTTCACCATGGTAACGTACTCTGAATGGCAAACCAGCAGCAGCTTTCAGGATTGATCTGAATCCCAGAAAATGCTCCAACCAGAAGCCAATCAGCTGTTTGGGAAACAATTATATCCCCTTTAATTGAAAACCAGATTTACCGGTAATTTAAACAAAAGGAAATTGAT
Organism: Cyprinodon variegatus; assembly: GCF_000732505.1. Taxonomy (NCBI): domain Eukaryota; kingdom Metazoa; phylum Chordata; class Actinopteri; order Cyprinodontiformes; family Cyprinodontidae; genus Cyprinodon; species Cyprinodon variegatus. The sequence goes on from NW_015150944.1 coordinate 534,385, forward strand.
TGAAAAAAAGTTCAAACAACCTGACAGAGGTTTTCTTCTTAAGAAATTTAATTGTTTTTCAATATATCTATTCCTTTATATTTCATTCCTTTTTTGACATAGCTTACCAACCTTTTACTATTCTGTATCTGTTTTCTCTTGTATAATGTCCTTATACACCACTGGTATTCACTTGATATATGTAGCTAAATATAGAAACAGAATAAAATAGAAATTAGAGCACAAACTGTAAGACAATCCTTTGGATCATAAAGAACTCATATGAGCTATACAGGTTTTCACAGCTGCACCGACATACAGTATGCCAAATCCTGGAACCATGTGTTGGCCTAGCAACCTGTAGTGCGGAGTGCGGGAGAAATCTGTCCACCAGAAGTCTGTCCACCATGATGCAGTTGATGAAAGAATTCATCGTCTTTCCTAGCCCCTTGTCTGTAGCTCATTTAAATTGGTATTTAATGCCGTCGCAATAAGTAAATAACTGGATTTGAGTTAAATCTATTGAATTGAATTGTGTAAATCAGGCTGCCTTATATATAGTCTAATATATATATATGTGTAAGACAGCCCAATCCCACAGTACAAAAACATTACTGGTATACGTTAATTTGCTTCTCTAAATTGTCCTTAGGTGTGAGTAGGTATGTGAATTGTTGTTTGTCCTGTTGCCTTTGCGATGCCAGAGCGATGTCCCTGAGATAGACTGACAGCCTGTCCAGGGTGTACCCTGCCTCTCACCCATTGACAGCAGGAGACACCAGCACCCCTCGTGACCCCTAGCAGGAATAAGTGTGATGGAAAATGGATGGATGATGGATATATATATATATATATATATATATATATATATATATATATATATATATATATATATATTTTCATCACTTTACAGCCACTTGTTTTCATTTTTTAATGATTTTCTATATCTACCTTGATATTTGAGCCTCACACTACTACTCACTAGCAAAGCTAACATGACCAAAATTATGACAAATTAATAAACTCCTTTTTGAGGCATTCATTAATTCATGCTCCATATATAAAATAATCTGGGCTGGGAACTGAACCCAGAATCTTCTTGATGCAAGGCAACAGTGCAAAGCTACATTTTTTCATTAATTTTCTGAAACCCTGGTCCTTTTGTTAGGTTGTGAGAGGACTAGAGCCTATCCCAGTATGTATCATGAAAAGGCAGGTACATATTGGACAGGTCACAAGGCCATCACCCTTTGAGACAATCACACCTTGATCAAAATGCTGAGCTATTGAAGCTTAAGCAATTTTGAAGAGTTTTGCCTATTGTGAGCAACCATAGTGTATTTTATTCAAGCTTCTAAGCCACAGGAAGCAAGTCTTGTCTTCACTATTTCTTAGCAGCTTCTTGTTCCATCCCTGTCTCCTCATTCTGGCCTGTTGCTCTGTATCTCTGCTGTAGCTCCCTGTTTGTGCTGCATCATAAATAAACCAGAGCAAACTACTATTATCCAATGTTATATGACATATGATAACATAAAATATCTACAGTTGTTCTCTCACCTGAACTGTTCTCCTGCCTTTTGAAAAAAAACCTAATGTCCATGGTTGGAAAATAACTGAAAAGATGTAGATATCTTTCTAATTTAAGCAGGTACAAATGGGAACATTTGTTCCAACCATTTATCTTTTTTAATTATTATTATGAATGGATGGATCAGAGTTGGAATTTGTCTCCACTTTGCGGTTAACCTGCGGGGTAGCGCGCAACTGAGGGAACCCCTACACGCAAACGCACGCGCACGTGCGGGGATGAAACGCATAAACCATTAAGACGTGTGAATTGCCTCTTTTTGCTGTGGTTTGCACATATTGTTAAAGATGATTTTTTTTTTCAACTCTAATAAAGATTAAAGAAGACTCAAAAAGAGAACCGGGGCTTTTGAAAAAAAAAAAAAAAAAAAAAAAAAAAACCTTCCAGGTTTAGCACCCGAACACGCCCACCCCCTCCGCCCCTGCATGATAACTGCATTAAAGTAGCCAACTACTACAATATAGAATTCCTTTATTTCCTCTGGAAAAATCTAGCAGAATAAATTAAGCGTCCTGATGATTTTTTTCAGTGCCCAAATCAAAAAGAACCAGAAGGTACGCAAGGAAGCTTTCCATGGCCATTAATGAGAGTTCAGTTGTTTTCACTGCAAATAGTAGTTCATCTAAGAGGAAAAGAGAGAATGAGTTTCAAGAGGATCATCAATCATAAAGGAGTACAACCCGTGCTCCCGAATTAAGCTCTGATCACTGCATAGGGAGCCTTTCCAGTGCGCTCTATCGGAGGATAGCAATTTGACCTCCTCATTTGCATTTTAGAAAAGTGAAATTGTTCTTTAGATGAAGGACAGAGCCACAAAAAACCCGCAACCTGAACCAGAAAACGTTATGATTGAATTAGATCCAGCCCTCCCTCCCCCCCCTCCTCGGCTCGCTCCGTGGTTCATTCCAGCCGCTCTGGATCCGCGGAGCGATGCGCGTCTCTGCCGTCATCTCCACACTCAGCAAAGCGCTTCAATCACAGCGCTGAAACATCAGCAACGTCAATATGGATGGAGCGATCAGGACCAATATCATCGAGATTGCTTTGTGCTCAACTGTTTAGAAGGTGAGTTATGTTTACAGTATGATGACACGACTTTCCTTTTAAAAACAAGACGTGGAGATGGTCTTTTTTTGACTGTGGGTTTAAAAGTAAACGTGCGTCTTTACCATGTAGTGTAACAAGTGTGTTATAGGATTATATTTTTGTATGCAGGTGAAACTCCTGCATAATGAAATGATAAAGTTGTGAATTTGGATGGGAATACATTTTTATATTATATCTAAATGTTATTATAGATGCCTATTTATATATGCAGAAGCTAAGGAAAATACACACATTACAATGTTTTTTTAAATTGGTTCCGCTGTAGCAATGTAAAAATTGTGTTTTTTTTTTGTTTTTTTGTTTTTTTGTTTGCATCCTTTTATGTTTTAATACAAGTTAGAGGACACATCTCAATAACCCCCCCCCCCCCCCCCCTTCATCAACAAATGTCAGCCTCAGAGAAACTCCTCGGAGGAAATTGTGCAACAGCTGAGTAGAACAGTTTTCCTAATGAAGAGCTTTGCACAGAGAAAATGTCATTCACACTGGTGCAGTTTTAATCTCAAGGCTAACTGTGACTCTGCGTTTGGAGCCCAAATAGGAAATGAAAATTAGATGCCACATTTGGTATTTATAAACATGGCAAAACCTGAAAAGAGAGGGGGAGAAAAAAAATCAAATTACTTTACTGGTAATTGTTTTTGTTTATTTGAAAAAAAAAAAGGTACAACCAAAAACAGAATAGCTGCAAACTAAAATGGTTCTTAGAAAAAAATGTAAAATGAGCTCCCACAAGTTTTTGAATACTATTATGTCTTGCAAGCCTCAAATAAGGTTTACACCCTTTATATATTGCTTTTTTACGTCATAAACCTGTATATTCTCTGGCACATCTCTCCTCCCATTAAATGGTAGCTGTGGACAGTGTTGCATTACTAATTAGATCCTAATCACTATTCATTTATGTCAGCTATAATTCCCAGAAGGTTTTCACCCAGGGGTCAGCTGGTTCTTTCCATATACAAAGCAATCTATTTACTACTTGACTTCAGTGGCTGTCAGGCCAATTGAAGCTTCCCTCTCTCTCCTTTCCTCGCATATGTGAACATACACTTCTGTGTTTTTATGCATCCTTCCATTTTGGATGTTTGCCTTTAGCAGGGTGGATGGCACCAGTCCAGCCTGACACCTGCCCCTGCTTCTGTAATGTTAGCAGAGTTATTGCAAGATTGCTTTTCTGAATACATGCATGCTTTATCACCTTTTCCCTTCACAACAGCTGTCTCATTTTAAGGCCTGTTATTTTGGCTTGTTAATGAGGGAGAGCAGGAGAAGGAGCACAGGGGTTAGTGGTGTGTTGAAGTCTTTGATCAGCGGATACGTATCTTATGTGAATAGGCAATGTAACATGCCACTTGCTTGCCACATGCTTTGTTTGATATTGCCATGTCCCAAACAAAAATTATAATTTATTTTATTCAGATTTTTGTTAAAAACACAATATTATGAACATATTTTCCTTATAGATAAAAACATACTGTACAATTTTCTAGCCACTGGGGCAGGAAACCTAATCAAAGTAAAGGACATCACAAAAAAATGTAAAAGATGAGTTGTTCTGCATAGATTTGTTGTTGGGTAATACTGTATTTTGTGCTTTAGCATGGAAGTAAACAACAATCACAGGTAAAACACAAATTTTGGAGAGAGCCTAATGTGCACATCATCGCTGAGAGAAATTATGTTGTTTTGGGCTTAGGACATAATGTTCTCACAGAGTACCTAGAAAAATGTGGAACTTTGTGGACGAACTGCACGAAAAACATGGTGAGCGAGCAGCAGCTACTGCTGGTGTGGATTTGCAAATGTAAATACCTAGAGTTACCCCATGATTTAGATCATAAATATTACCACTATCAACACATTGTGGAACAACCCCAGGAAATTACTGTTGCTCATGGACAGCATGAAGACCCTTTAATATAGTTGTAAACAGCTGTGTTTTTAAGATGGGTGTGGCTGCAGACCCTCACGGTCAGGTCCAGAGCTGAACTGTGAAGACCCTGGCTGCAAAGCTGCTCTGTGAGGTCTCCTGCGCTGTTAGAACCAGAAGGTTATTTGAAGATTTTCAAAGTAAAATCGAAGATGATTCAAAGCTTTTCTAAAGCAAAAGCTAGTGTTGATAAAGTCACTGTGAAGTTAGCTTGCTTTACAAGCAAGTGTTGTTATGATGGAAACTTATGTACATGCACAATTTTACTCCCCACCAAACTCCTATCTAGAATAATAGATATGTGCTAAATAGAAATAAGTCTCTGTATTTGGATCGCGGAATGGAGAAGGGCATATGGTCTATAAGACATTTTCTAAACAACAATGGAATAAAGTTCTGGTCCTGTCAGTGCGGGAGACCCCATTTCTGCAGCGAAGGGTCCTGACAGTGGTTGTCTGGGTCCTGACAAGCACTGTATTTTGGTTATACAAAACGAAATTTCTTAGACTTAGAAACTAAAAAAATAAGTATATGAACACCCTGCTATTTTGTAATTTCTCCCACTTAGAAATCATGGAGGTGTCTGGAATTGTCATTGTTGGTGGATATCCACTGTAAGACATAATCTAAAAAAAAAAAATCCAGAAATCACAATATATGATTTTTTAACAATTTATTCATATGCAAATAAGTATTTGAACACCTGAGAAATAAATGTAAATATTTTGTACAGTAGCTTTTGTTTGCAGTTACAGAGGACAAATGTTTCCTGTAGTTTTTCACCAGGTGTTCACACACTGCAGGAGGGATTTTGGCCCACTCCTCCACACAGATCTTCTCTAGAACTTCTGTCTGATTTTTTAGATCAGAAACACAGAGTCTGAGCTCGCTCCAAACATTCTCTATTGGGTTTAGGTCTGGAGACTGGCCAGGCCATGCCAGAACCTTGATATGCTTCTTCAAGAGCCACTCCTTGGTTATCCTGGCTGTGTTTTTTGAGTCATCTTCAATGCTCTAACTGAGGGAAGGAGGTTGTTCCCCAAAATCTAGCAATACATGGACCCCGTCATCCTGTCCTTAATACAGTGCAGTTGCCCTGTTACATGTGCAGAAAACACCCCCAAAGCATGATGCTACCACCCCCATGCTTCACAGCAGCGATGGTGTTCTTGGATTGGTACTCATCATTCTGCTTCCTCCAAACACGGTTAGTGGAATTGTGACCAAAAAGTTCTATTTTGGCCTCATCTGACCACATGACTTTCTCCCACGACTCCCCTGGATAGTCCAAACGGTCATTGGCAATCTTAAGACAGGTCTTGTCTGTGCTGGTTTAAGAAGGAGAACCTCTGTGCCATGCACCATGTTAAACCATGACATCTTTGTATATTACCAACAGCAACCTTGAAAACGGTGGTCCCAGCTCTTTTCAGGACATTGACCAGCTCCTTCTGTGTAGTTCTGAGCTTATTTCTCACTTTTCTTAGGCACATTGAGACCAAACAAGGGGAGATCTTGCATGGAGCCCCAGTCTGAGGGAGATTGATAGTCATGTTTAGCTTCTTCCATTTTCTAATGATTGCTCCAACAGTGGAACTTTTTTCACCAAGCTGCTTGGCAATTTCCCCATAACTCTTTCCAGCCTTGTGGAGGTCTACAATTTAGTCTCTAGTGTCTTTGGGCAGCTCTTTGGTCTTGGCCATGTTAGTTGTAGGATTCTTACTGATTGTATGGGGTGGACAGGTGTCTTTATGCAGCTAGTGATCTCAAACAGGTGCATCTGATTTAGGATAATAAGTGTAGTGGAGATGGACATTTTGCAGGCAGACAAACAGGTCTTTTAGGGGCAGAATTCTAGCTGATAGACAGGTATTCAAATATTTACTTGCAGCTGTAACAGAAATGTAAATAGTTTAAAAAAATCACATACTGTGATTTCTGTATTTTTTATTTATTTATTTATTTATTTTTTAGATTATGTCTCTCACAGAGGACTTGCACTGATGGTCACAATTTCAGACCCCACTGTGTTTTATAAGTGTGGGAACTTGCAAAATAGCAGGGTGTTCAAATACCTATTTTCCTCACTTTACCAATCAGCCTTCATCGATATTGAGTCAAACAGAGAAAATTCATCTAACTGTATCTTTTGGATTACTGCTATGAGAAGTTAGAATTTTGATAAAAAAAATAAAAATAAATAAAACAAATAAAGCTCTGATGGCCATATATTTCGGAGGCATCTTTTGTTATCTGACATTTTTGAAGACTCTCATTGATCTGTTGTTATGCATTAGATCGCTTCTTTAATTGAAAGATTATGATAATCCAGGCATGTTTTTTTTTCTCATAAAATTATATCAACAATAAATTTGCCGTTTTATAACAATTGGGCTTAAAAATAAATAAGAACCTGGATATATCAACTTGACCAGCACCCCAAATGTCACACAAGGAACTATGCAAAATTAATGCTTCAATAAAAAATGTATAAATATGTGTATAACTCAACTGTTGGGGTTAAGGTTACACAAAAAATGATTTCATTTTTCTTAAACTGCCTTGGAGAAGAGTTTGAAGCTAGAATACTTTATAGCATGTGAAACCTTCAATCATTAAACCCATAAATCAAAGTGGTATCATTAAATTCTAAATATTACTATCTTAAGGGATTGTTGAATCATGTATGTATGGATGTATTTTTCTAAAACACTATGCATGAAATTACAATTGCTGTGAGAGGTGCACATTTGGGTTTGAGTTATTTTAACAATGCATTCAGTTTAGGAAAGAAAAAATATCACAAACCAGTTCCAGGGGGGGTGGTCACATGATAGACTGTAGCTGCTTGGTGGTTTAAGATTGAGTGTTTTTGCAATGTTGAACATCACGCTGTGCAGACTTTAGAGCTAGTCGACAGCCTCCTGTGAATGTATTGACATGGTTGGGATGTCACATTTCTTTTCCTTTTTTCTGGTTATAAATGGGAGTAGTGCTATGTTGCTCTTTTTAAATGCACAATCTATCTAAAGCAGATATTCTGCATTCCTAAACCATAGAGGACAATATGCTGATGAGAAAATAAATCTGCAACAAAGATTGTTTGTTGTTCAACACAGGTCTGCTTTTAATGCAAATTCAAGCACAGCGCAGTGCGATGGTAAAACTGAATATTCATAGTCTTTTTTTCGAGCCAGAGATGTTACTGTGAGTGCTCCTGAGCCCTTTTAACGACCGATGAAATTGCACTTGAAAAGTTGTAGGCAGGTTGCTTGGCTGCTGAAATGAGAGACTCGAGTGCATTGTACCATTGTGAGCAAATCACTAAACTACCTCTCTTGCTAAAGACACTACAGATCATTTTAACACTAGTGTAAAAACAAGCAATGACACATTTACATCTTTATCCTTCAATCGCATTTCTTAGACTTGGGTGAGATTGAATTACTGTCCTCTTTTCTGTCTCTTTTCTGCAGAATGCATCAGCTGCCTGTAGACACTTTCTTTGAATTCTCCTGGCCCTTGGCTGTGGGGTCGTGAGCAGCTACCATGACGTACAGCAACTCCAGCTCACTGACAGCCAACCTCAGTGGAGCTCTGGATGGCTATGACTCCGGGGGAAACCTGTATAGACCATTTTCCGTTTTCAGTGTCCTCACTCTCACTTTACTGGTAATGCTGGTGGTGGCCACCTTTGTATGGAACCTGCTAGTACTGGTTACCATCCTGAGGGTGAGGACATTCCATCGGGTACCACACAACTTGGTCGCCTCCATGGCCATCTCGGATGTGATGGTAGCCGCGCTGGTTATGCCTCTTAGCCTGGTCCACGAGCTAAATGGCAGGCTGTGGAAACTTGGACGTGTGCTCTGTCAGGTGTGGATCTCATTCGATGTGCTCTGCTGCACGGCCAGCATCTGGAACGTCACCGCTATAGCACTGGACCGCTACTGGTCTATCACCAGGCACCTGCAGTACACGCTCAAAACTCGAAAAAAGATCTCCAATGTAATGATTGCACTCACATGGCTGCTATCTTCCATAATCTCACTGTCACCACTCTTTGGCTGGGGGGAGACGTACTCTGAAGGAATGAAGTGTCAAGTGAGCCAGGAGCCATCCTACACCATCTTCTCCACCTTTGGGGCATTTTACCTCCCACTTTGTGTGGTTCTGTTTGTCTATTGGAAGATTTACAAAGCTGCCAAGTTTCGCATCGGCACTCGCAAGACAAACTCAATTACGCCCATGGCTGAGGTGATTATGCTTTTTGTTTTATCACAGCTTTTTTAAAACAACTTAGCAGTTGTAGCAGTTGACCTCTCTCATTGGTTAAACTGTCATATTTTATTAACAAAATGACCAATGGGGGAGCTGGTTACATCTGAGGCGCAACTGTGATTGTTCAAACTGGGATTCAGTGTGCCTAGGGGCCAGAAGGATCAAGGAAAAGTTAAATGAAGAGGGTAAAGCAAAAACAAGATGATTTAAAAACAAAAATGATTTAAAAATACGAGTTGCAAAAGAAAAAAGGTTTTTAAATGTTTGATTAGGAAAAATATTTCTTATCAGATTTATGAATTTTGCTTTTTTTAATCTCTATTAAAAATGATTTGAAAAACTGTATTTATTAATAAATTAAGAAATAAAATTAAAAATTCATCTTTAATAATTTGTTTTAAAATTGGATATCAAAGTGCATGATTTAAATGAAATGGCTGATTTTCTTGCCTTAAACAGCAGCTTTTGATAATTGGACTAAAATGAGAGGACTGGACAGAAACACCAAACATGCAGAAAACTCTTTTTACAGCATGAGTTTGGGGCAAATATAAATTATGTTTGGTTGGTATGGACTATTGTTTGATGAAGTAACATTACTCCCCCAGCCATGCCAGTGCATTTTTTTTTTTTTTTTTTTTTTTTGTCAATATGTTTTTTTTTTCTGTTTACAATGAATTAAGGTTGCTAAGTTGCTCGTTTTCTTGCTTTTGGCACAGCTAGGTGGAACTTTGGATTGCCCTCTCTGCAATATACACTCTCCACCGATAAGTCTTTACAGGTCAACCATTATAGTTCCAGCTCTTGAAGTTAAGTTTTTTATTTAAATATCCTGGTCCCAGAATTTAAATAACCCTACATATTCAATTACTGTAAAATTTTTCCATGATTTAGGAAAAAAACTTGCTTGATACTGTAGTTAAAGTGCCAGGATCAATTTCTCTCTTTCTATAGTTACAATGTTTACCAAATGAAGAGAGGTCTACAAATAATATCGAAATTCAAAGTACAAAAATACATTTAAAAACAAAACTAACAGGTTAAAAGATCTGAATCCTTTAGCAGGGTACTACTTTGTCTACATTGCATTCATATTTCCATGTATTAAACCTGTATACCCTCATCTCAGACTAATCATTGATTGCTATCCCTCGCCAGCAGTAATCAGTAATCAAAGAGGTGCGCAAATATCCCATGTGGAAGCTTATAGAAAAATAATTGAAGTCATGCTGCACATCACACACAGCCTGTTGATGTGCGTAGGCCAAGAGATGAAGGCTATAAATACTTTCTCAGCAGCATTAATAGGGACCTACACCTTCCAAGCCTTGCTGTTAAGTTAATTAGCACACAAAACATTTCTGGATCTGTCTTTCATTAAATTACCAACTATTTAATTAGGCAAATTTCTGCTGTTAAACCTAAAATTATCGTTATTTTCACTCAATTTGTTAGATAATGTTTCTTCACTTATACCTAAATGTTATGTTAAAAAAAAATAAAAAATCAGACGAGCTAAAAATACATACACAGACAAAATAGGCTTTTTTTTTTTTCTTTTTTTTTTTTTTTAAATACCCTTTGAAAATGTTTCTAATTTTCCCTTTTGTTGTGTCCCTTTGGTAGCTTACCCCGAAATAAAAGATCATGGTCAAGGTCTAAACAAATTAGCCATATCACTAAATAAATTACCTAGTCTGATATTTTATTACCTCCTTTGAAGGAAGGTAATAAAAAAACATAATATTTATATAGCTGTAACCAATCAGGCAATCAATCTCTGGACCCCAGCATTTTCAGGTTAGAGGTTTTATTGTTGCTCTCTACAGAGTGTTGTTGAATTATTTCAAAAAATCTACTCCCTTTATTTCCAGCCATAACCTACAAACTGTCAATTTGAGCTATGTTATGAGCAGTGGAATCCAGGAAGCCCTCTGCTCTCACACATCAATACACCCACTCAGACATTAAGACATAGGCACACATAGACACTGCAGCAGAAACATAGGGTATTAATAGGTATGATGCTCACATTCCTGACCTAGTTGCACAAATAAGTCTCTGGGAGGCCATAAAATTGATTGCTTCTTAAAACAATACAGCAAAGTACAAATGTGGAGAGAAAAAAATACATCCACCTGGAGCTATGAACTTATAATATTCATGACACATCTTAACTAATCATATTCTGCTGAGTTGTTTTGTTAGTTTCTTCAAAACGGATTGTGAAGTCACAAAAATATTAAGTCCTGTTTTTCTTTTTCTTTTTTGTTTTCTTACCTTCTATGCATCTCCATGCAGCTCCTAGATTAGAATCAGTGTTTCACTCAATGGAGACATTTTCTATTTTTATGACAACATCTTCTCATTAGCTAGAAGTCAGATGAGGTTTCTGCTGATTGCTTGGTTATGGCACATCTCCCACTGTTCCTGGCTGTTGTTTGGCCAAATCAAGCATCTGCTTTGCAAGGTTCAGCGGCTGTTCCTTTCATATTATGGCGAACCCAATGATTGAACTAAGAAGCATAAATTGGCATGATTTGAAGCAGAACAGGATAGTTGTTTTCTCTTTCTTGTAGTTTATCACACATTTGTTAAACCTTCATAAGCTGTTTTATAAAAAAAAAAAAAAATAGGCATTTGAATCCTGATTATTATTATTAAAATGATTATTTTCATTATTCTTCTTTACATGTTGAGATAATTCTAATGCCTTTTTATATTTTGAGGCATATTATAAAGATAAGAAAAGTTAAATGAATGCTTTGTTGTGTGAACAAACCTTTAAATTTCGATCAGCATGGTCTTAAAGACCATGTACTTAATTTGTAAACATTTAGTCGATCAAAAAAACTTAAACCAACTGAATTTGATCAGACTGGCCCTCTAGTCACATCCATTGATTTCTTTGGCTGGTTTCTTCTTCAAATGTGAACATTTTGTTCCATCAAGTCAAATACTGACTCTATGTAGAAAGCTGCTCCATAATAGCTAGGGATCTTTTTGTGCAGAAGATGCAGTACAGATGTTGGACCAGAGAGAGCCAGCTTACCCTTTTACTAAGAATTAATAACATTTGTCTTATAAGAACAAGATAAACAGATTTGGTTTATATTTAATGTTTGTAAGTATGTACAACGGCAACCAATGGAGGAGTACAAAGACACATATCCCAGGTAGCAGTCAAGCATGCTGGTGAGAGTGGGGCTACATCAGCCCTGCAAGCTGCAGGGAACTTATTTAACTTCCGAATTAAAATGAATGGAATTGCCTATATTGTCATTGCACAAAGCACAATGAGACAAGTTCCAGAAATTCCATCCAAGAGACACAGAACAACAACATACATGGGGGGCACAGGTGCCTGAGGCTATAGCCATTGAAGCCACTGCCCTATGGTTATAAGAAGGGGAAGTAAGGATAAAAAAGAAAATATCACACTATGCCTTTGACAAACTACAATGTAAGGTGTCCAAAAAAACAAAACTGCGTATAGTATATGAAAGCACATGGAAGCCAGCAATGGGTTGAGTTAGAGGGCACATTTGTCTGTTGTCAGGGGAGATATTGTTGGTGCGTGTTTGGGCATGAGAATAAGTCCTTGAGCCAGGCTCAGAGCCCTCTCCGAGTCATAGTTCCTGATAAGATGTAGTGACCATCAGGTCGACCCTAGTTTTGATTTATCAAGTTGGGAGGAAAAAGTCAGGAGAACATTGGGCTGAGTACAGTATCTCTGAGACTTAAATAGTTGGCACCCTGCAGAAAGATTAAAAACGTTCTCTCTAGTGAGCCCATTTGGCATTCGATGTTCCACAGTGGTTAAGAACTGCAATTGGAAACACTGAAATTCTTACAGTATTAAGATGAGACATCAGCAACCCAGATTTTAGAAACAACAAATATTCTAGTGAGCCATGCATAGATGCTTGCAGCCTTATGCTCGGGAGGGTTTAACTGCACTACAATAATATCGCCGTCTATCTAGAGTTAGTTCCCTCCCAACAGCTGGTGTTTTAATCCTAAAAAGGAACTTCAAGCTAATACTACAAATGCATTTAAATGAGGGAATTTAAAAAGCTCACGTATCAAACCTTCACACCATGTGGCTGAAACAAAAAGACAGCTACAACCGGTAAATAAGCATTTCTACCTTTACGAGCTTAATGTTCATAAAACACCTGCTGTCTTCTCTGTAATCTTACGGTTGACTCTGCTATTGCTGTTTGTCAAAGCTGTGAGATGATCTGTTGTGTCTTCATCTCTCAGCTGGGAGTTGTGCCTGCTCTTACCATTAGGATTTCAGGTGTTTCATAAATCCAGTGGAACAAGTGTTTCTAGCACAGACATGTTTTAATAGGTGATGCCATCTCTCTCCTCCCTACCTGTGTTTACTTCCTCATGGCTCTGTCACAAGCCAAGGTGCTTCCATCCTTTTTATAAGTTGCCAGTAGCAACCACGCACTTCCCATTAAAAAGGGATTTTTATCAAGAAAACAATCAGTTCTTAGATAAAATCTGATTCTTTTTAGGTGGTATGGTTTAAGAGAATGTCAACTTACATTTAAGAGGCTGCATTCTCAGTACAGATAGTAGGAATCCAGTGGCCTTCTTTATTTGGCAAGAATTTGAACTCTAATGCAAACCCTATGATTTCACAGTTAATAGTAGTCAGATTTTCAGCTTCTCTGCCTGTAAAATATAGCATCTCCTTTAAACAACAATGAAAAACAAAACTTCCCCCAAACTGATACAGCTGTAAAATTCATAACACTTGATTTTAATATTAGGGCTTCTTTTCTTTTGGTCTGCTCAGTGGCACAGTGGGTAGCACTGCTGCCTTGCAGCAAGAAGCTTCTGGGTTCGATTCCTGGCCCAGGGTCTTTCTGCATGGAGTTTGCATGTTCTCCATGAGCATGCGTGGGTTCTCTCCGGGTACTCTGGCTTCCTCCCACAATCCAAAAACATGACTGTTAGGTTATTTGGCTTCTCTAAATTGTCCTTAGGTGTGAGTGTGTGCATGAATGGGTGTTTGTCCTGTGTGTCTCTGTGTTGCCCTGCGATGGTTGCCAGGCGATGGCCTGGCAACCTGTCCAGGGTGTACCCTGCCTCTTGCCCATTGACTGCTGGAGATAGGTACCAGCACCCCTCGTGACCCCAATCGGGAATGTGTAAAGAAAATGGAAACTTCCAGAGTAATATTGTGATAAAATCATTGTTTAATATCAGCAATGATGCTTAGCTCCTGGGTTTTCCTAATATTATCTAAATCCTATATTGCAGGCTTAATTAGACTATTGTATTAGAAAAAAACTGTGTGCTTCACATTTCTTTCGTAAGATCCTTTATGTTGTCCTGATAGTATAGATAATAAGCAATGATACTGTAACATAAGACCTTATGAAAATCTACTGTATATATATTTAAAGTAGATTATTAAAAGCAACAAATTAACCACTGATAGCATCAATTCAGAAATATTGCACTAAACATTGAGATATGCAAAACAAAATCGTGCCTAAATTTTTCATTTTTGCTTTTTTTTATTCCTTTGCCAGAAAAAAAAAAGAAACTTAACTGCAACACAAGTTAGTTTGATAGCAGCGTTGCTGCCTCAATGGAAATAACACCTGACAACATTACAGATCTAAAAATGAGTATAATCTGTCATAGGAGGATGCCTCCATGGAATTTCTGCCTGTTTACCTATGAAAGACTCTAAGAGGGTGTGGCGAGAGGTGGCTCTTCCATTAACATGAAGATGTTTTGCTTGCTTTAAAAATAATTGACTTTGAAAGCTGTTCAAGAGGCCATAACATTTTATAATTTCATGTTTATTTCTTTATTTATAGAACTGTAGCCAGGGTTACAAAGAGTCCTAGCTTTACTAGGTGTCTGTTAGATAGAAACCAATATTATCCTTAGCTCTATTACCATTGATTAGATTTTTAAAACCAATAACTGTCTCAGCTATAGCCCTTAGCTTAAACATAAATATATACTTGAAGTACATCACACTGTGGATAATCACTCTTTATTGCAATTCATCTGTTTGAATTGCCAAAATAAGCGAATCTTTAAATTATATTTAAATGTATTGAGATATAAAAGCAAAAAGTAAAAGAAAAAAGGACTTCACCTACAACACGGACAACTGCCACCTCCAGAGGTTCTCTGATGATGTGACCATCGTGGGATGTGTGTCTGAGGGGAATGAGCTCTAGTACCGATCAGTCATGAACTTTGCGGACTGGTGTTAGAACAACCAGTTATTTATAATCCAGTAAGACCAAGGAGAATGTGAATGACTTCATGAGAAGACCCCCTAGTTCACTTCCACGTCAACATCCAGGGGCAGGACATAGCCACTGTGGAGAGTTTCAAATGCCTGGATGTTCAACAATAAACTGGAATGGATGCATAACACCAACATCTTGTACAAGCAGGGCCAGAGCCGAGGTCCTTTGGGGTGAGGTGGCCTCTGCTTAAGACTTTCTATGACTCTGTGTTAGCCTCGTCTCTCCTCTACTCTGTCCTTTGCTGGGTGCTGGACAGGGCAGAGCGGGACAGGAAAAGATGGAACAAGCTGGTCAGGAGGAACACTTCTGTCCTGGGCTGCGTCCTGGACTCTGTGGAGTGGGTGATCAAATGCTGGCCAAGCTCTCATCAATCATGAACCACACCTTTCGTCCTCTGCACAGAGCTGTAGAGGAGCTAAGCAGCTCCTTTAGTGACAGACTTAAACACCCCCTGTGTAAAAAGGAGCAGGTTGTTCATACCTGCTGCCGTTAGACTTTACCATACCACTGTGAAATAAACTTGTTTAATAACTACAGTAAAATAACTCTATAATAAGAGTCTATTTACTTATTTACCAAACCTGAAACCCCATTTTCAACACTTTTTCAAAATACTGTATTTGCAATACAATAGATCACTTCACTGTATAAGTAAATTACTTTAGTACAGTAGATCACTTTACTGACACCTTAATTCTCTATTCTTTATTTTTACATATTCACTATTAGATACCTATTATATAGTTTTTTATTATTTTAGTCTGACTTATCACAGTAACTTCTTTGATGCACCTTTTCCTTCTTGTGCACCTCCTTTTGTTTATTAAAGCTGATTTCAGAAGTGAATTTCTCTGTTGTGAGATTAATAAAGTCCTATCTTATCTTAAATATCTCTCTACATTATACATACTGTGCATTAGAGTACATAGTAATCGTTGTAAGTGTGATATAAAAATAGCATATAAACTCTATGTAATAGCAAGATTGTTTTAAATAATAGTGTCAAGGTTCAACTCTCTCTTTACACTACATCTATGCCAGTCTAAATTTTAGAAGGCAGAGCACACCTTCTCCAACTCGAGGGTCAGAGACTTTATATTTTTAACTTATTCTATGCAGTGTTATGTGCCTAGTAAAATATGGATTATTTTTCCCTTCTGTCCTTTTGGAGTAAATCTGATCCTCAGTGCTTCTTGGTAAAGGTTAAAAGTCCACTCTATAAATTCCATCTCAGATTCTCTGTCTTATTTTTGAGATGGGTGCTTTAGTTTTTATAGCATGCATTTATATAATATGACCTTTTAAACTACCAGCTCACATCTCAAAGGGGTAATTTTTTTTTCTTCTCTTAAAGCTTGAGGTTCTTTTAAGCGGTGACCCGTCACTTCCACAATTGGCTGACTAATTTCCTTGGTTTGTATTTCATTTTCTCAGCTAAGCTCATTTAGGTGACCTTGGGCTCCATCCTAAACTCTAAAAAGCTGTAAATAAACCTTTAATTAAGAAACTGTCTCTTGACTCAGATGACTTGGGCAATTATAGACCTATATTCAATCTTCCTTTCTTATCTAAAATTCTTGAGAAAATTGTTAGATAACTTGTATCTGTACTTGTCCTGTTAGATCTCAGTGCTGCATTTGATACAGTTGATCATAAAATGCTTTTTGAAAGACTTGAATATTTTGTAGGAATTAAAGGAACAGCACTATGGTGGTTTAAATATTATTTATCTGACAATTTTCAGTTTGTCCATGTTAATGCAAATCTTCCTCATGCTCCAGGGTTACTTGTGGAGTACCACAGGGTTTAGTGCTAGGACCAATTCTCTTAACTATATATATATATATATGCTCCCAATCTCTAGAATTTCCGCTGTTATGCTGATGAAACTCAGCTATATCTGTCTATGAATCCAGATGAAGCTAACCCATTACATAGACTACAGGCATGTCCTGAAGAAATACAAACCTGGATGACTCTTAACTTTCTGCTTCTGAAATCAGACAAAACATTTAAATTATTTGGACCAGAGTCTTTGAAAAATAAGCTGATTAGTCAGTCACTTCATTTGGATGGGATTAAATTGATCTCAGATAATAAAGTAAAAAAATATTGGTGTTATTTTTTATCAATCCCATATCAAAGAGGTTTCTAGAATTTCCTTCTTTCATCTGTGGAATACTGCAAAAATAAGAAACTAGTCCATGCATTTGTTACTTCAAGGCTGAATTATTGTGATTCTTTACTATCAGGAAGTCCATAAACTGTAGTTAAAAGCCTTCAGCTTATCCAAAAGGATACAGCCAAAGTGCTTTGGGATGACATGTGTTGTGAATTGGTGCTATATAAATAAACTGAATTGAATTAAAGTGTATCTACATTTACCACAGAGCGTGTTTCTGTTTCTTAGTCTCAGGGCCTGATTAACTGATACAAAGAACTCGAATGTGGTCTTTGTACCATTTAACATTCTGCTACATGGCTTGCTTTCACAAAAGCTTTTACCTTGGCAACAGAACCGATAAAGGAATTCTTAGCCTTAATATGGCTAAGGCAACAAATTGCATGGGGGGAAAAAAATTAGCGCATAAAAACTGATAGTTACTTTTTTATTCTCCTCATAGAGAAAATTAGATTTTACTAAATGCAAAATGCTATGAAATTTATATTGAGAAACAACTCTGGCTTCATTTAATCTTTTGTTCTTTCATACAGCAAACAAAACTGTTTTGCCTTATTCACACTTATTTTGCACTTATATTGTCAGCCATCTTTTGTTCAATGCTACACAATATTTAGTTATTGAATTCTAGTTAATTCATTGTTATGGATTTCCAGTCAGTTGAAATTAAAAACAAACCAGGATTGTCTGAATGATAAATCAGTAAAGTATCTGGTTTATCCTGTGCTCCTAGGTAAAGGAGGAAGCCCAACAGCCACAGATGGTGTTCACCGTTCGCCACGCAACCGTGACCTTCCAGACTGATGGAGACACATGGCGGGAGCAGAAGGAGAAAAAAGCAGCCCTTATGGTTGGAATTTTGATCGGCGTTTTTGTGCTTTGCTGGATCCCTTTCTTTATCACTGAACTTATTGTACCACTGTGCTCCTGTGACATTCCACCAATTTGGAAGAGCATCTTTCTTTGGCTTGGATATTCAAATTCCTTTTTTAACCCACTAATATACACTGCCTTTAATAAAAACTACAACAATGCCCTAAGGAACCTATTCTCCCGACAGCGCTGAGCTGATCTGTGCGCTTGGCAGTTGTGCTGTTTGCAGTGTTAAACCCCCTAACAGACTGAATGATCACTTCTTAATCTCATCAAATGGTGAGAACCACAAACTGTGTCTAGAAAATCTGCAGTGTGCATCACTGAAGTCAGTATCAATGTGTTTTGTTTATTAAGACTGAGACAAACATCTTTTTTCATTTTTGAAGTTTGGATATAAATTGGCATGTTTTTTTAAAAGAGTAATGTGAGAATTTGCTAGGTTGACAAAAGGTTTCTGCACATCAAACATATTTAATACTAAAATACCCAGAGTAAAAATGTAATGCAGGTTTCCGACGATGTTTTGTTTGGGAGTATGCAAAAGCTATTCAAACCAGACAAGCCCTATGAGAAGAAGTATTTATCAACCTTGTTAAATCATGAATTAACTTTGATAAACCACAGTTCTATTTCGCTAGCCACATTCGGGCGCAATCATTACCTGAGCCGAAGCACAAAGAAATTACAATAAAGCCAATATGACAACATTAAGAAGGCTTAAAGATCTCAAAAGCAGAAAAGTCCAAATATAATTAAGAACAGATAAACAGTCAGCATTCATCTGAAAGAGGGTTTACAAAGCCCTTTCTAAGTCGTGTATGTCATGATGTGCGAGTTAGGAACAGAAACAAAATGCAGAAAGGAACTCAGGAGCCGCATGATAAATCTAAGGATGGAATACCAACAAAATGAATCCTACAATAACTCAGAAAATAGAGCCCAGGCAGAGAAGCAGGGATGCAGAGAACATTGTAGAACCATGGAAGAATTCAGCCATGAGCAATGACACCCAGTAAGCTTGTTTAGTAATGGAGGGGTGTGAAAATGACAAGAAAGCATGAACAGCATACAGAAAAGATGTGGAGCATCTATTGCAGTAGGAAAACGAACAAGCTGAGGGACAAATTTAACTGAGTATAAATGCAACAAATTGTCAACCAAACCAGAAATATAGAAGTAGCAAAACAGAACATAAAACATCACAAACAAGAAAGGAAATACAGAACCAAAGAACCTAGTGACTGTAATTTTGTGACTCCATCAAACAAAAGTGATACTAAAATTTTAGAATCAGCGGCTGATTTAGCATAGACAGACTATAAAAACGATGTTCCTTTGAAGAAGGTTCTTGGTTCACTTCCCCAGCCTAAGATCTTTCTGCATGGAGTTTGCGTCTTTTCACTGTGAATGTTGGGTTCTGTCTGGGTACTCCAGTTTCTTCCCACAGTCCAAAAACATAACTGCTGGGTTAATCGATGTTTTTAAATTTCCCTCTTGTGTGGGTGCATGGTTGTTTGTATCTGTGTTGCCCTGCAATAGAAAGGCAAGGTGTAACCTGCCTAGAGCATAGACGATGGAGATAGGCATCAGCCCCACTGCGACCTTGAAGTATAAGAGAAAGAAGATGGAGTATATAAAAGCTTTGCCAACCAATGTAATAATATTGTTGCTTTTTTTCTCTTTGTGTAAAATGTCTTCTGTTCGGTAAGAATAGATTTTGAACACTATGATTTAGTTTATGCCTGCTGCTACTTTCCTGTCTTCCTGATGGTATGAACTTCCAGGACAGGAGTTCTCTATTTCTAGTTGAAAAGGTAGACATACGTCAATAGTTGTTATCAGAGCCCCCGACTTTAACAAGAAAATGCCATCTGTAGGACTTTGTGATCAGATGCCACACAGTTGGAGAAAACTTACTTTGTGTCATTACTTTTTACTTTATTCCTAAAATGGTAAAGACAGTTTATGTGTGTTGCATTTCAACAGAAGGACATTTTCCAAAACACTTTCCCATTTTGCTTGATAGCAACATCAAACCAAGTGCAGCCTGTAGTAACGGACACCTGTACTGAAACAGAGGAAGCTATGGTTAGCAATCTGTGAAATTATCCTCTTGGCCAACACAAAGGCTGTATTTCCAAGTCCTGAAGGAGGTGGTGATGAGATATGGAGCAGGGTGCTAGGGTGTGACCCCTGGAGGAAGAAGCTTGTCTAACCTGAACATGTTGGAAATTTCACATTTCTTACCAGAGTGTAGTTAAGGGCTGAGATGGACTCTACCACTCTGTTTTCCTTTTCTTCTTTACCCATCCCTTGATAGATAGCAAGATTAGTAAGCTGGGATATTTTTACATGCAGGCTTGAATGACTAATGTAGTCTTTGAGTTATTACAGTCTGAAGTTGCTGAACAATAAATAATCAAAAGTAAATTCATTATTTTTGCCTTATGCATTTTTTAATAAGCAGAAATAGATGATTTATTTTCGCAGTTTGTTTTTGTGATAATCCGGTTAATAATCATGTTTCTCGTAACAACATGTGCATGTAGATTGGTTCAATAATGAACTCAGACTTTGATTCAAACAGTAGCTTCTGCCGATTTTTACCTCTGAAATATATTTCTTTCTTTGGGATAGAAACAAACTGCAATTCTTTAAATAAAATTACACTCCTACAGACTGATGGAGGAGTTTAGCTGGTGCAAACCAACAGCATTTAAAAAAAAAAAAAAATCTTTTTACTGTACCAACAGGTTAAAGGTATAGTCGAGGGTTTTCGCAAATTTTAGACATAAGCCTATTTCTCCTTGTGTGTGCTCTGTTTCAAATTTGCTGCTTCCATCGCTCATACAAGCTTACTTTCCAAAAGAAGATTTGCAATTTTTCCATCGTGTCAGACTCATCACCTAAGCAAAAATAGGGACGAGCATGTAGAACGGCCTTATGTAAACACATCACCAGAATGATTGACAATTAGGAGGACTACTTCTTTTGATGATCCACACAAAAAAAGAACATCGTCCAATATCCCTTTAAAATAGTGGTCAAACCGTAATGTCAGCGATTTTTATTCGTAAATTCTGTGGGAGAATATACGGTCATCAAACTTGCAACCTTAGGCTCATGCACTTTTGGGAAATGCAGCAGGATGACATGGCAGTAACCCATCGCTTAAAAATCAGTTCATGTCTGAATTAAAAACAAGAATATATACTTTTGGGTTAAGCCAACAAGCAAAGCGTGAAACAAATAGGCTGACCAAAGAAACTAGCTAAAGGGCAATGCTTTCTCAAAAAGGGCCAGGTTGGTTTGGATAGCATTTTTTCCTCATATTATATAAAATCCTTATTTTAGAAATCCCTTATGGCTGTGTAAAGGATATTTTTTTGTCATTTAAATAAATCTTATGATGTAAGTGCAAGAAAAA
The DNA here is from genome assembly GCF_000732505.1 of Cyprinodon variegatus. NCBI lineage: Eukaryota > Metazoa > Chordata > Actinopteri > Cyprinodontiformes > Cyprinodontidae > Cyprinodon > Cyprinodon variegatus. The sequence continues at coordinate 556,054 of NW_015150944.1, forward strand.
AAAGCCACAAAAAGGGAAATATGTCAGAATGAACATAGAATTTAACAGTGTTTTTCCATTATTGTCAAATGTTGGTTTTATCTTTTTCAGGCTAATAAACAAAAAAGGCATTGTAACTCCTTTATACTGTTTCATCATGTCTGAGGGATCTACTCACAACAGTGCAGGGAGTATACTTCAAGAAAAGAGAAATCTGTTTGAAAAAACAAAATGAGACTCATAAATAATAAGCCAAGAAACAACTGTGGATTTTGTGGAGAAGGAGATATTAAACATATCGTTATAGATTACATTAAAATAAGAAAAATACATAATTGCAAAAAGATGGATTTTTGCTGCTGAATCCTTATCCATGTGCTGATAAACTGCAGCCAATTGCAATTTGTACGTTTGTAGATAGAGGTATGTACTGTTCTCTGCTCATTCACCATACACTTTACCACCCACACATATTTTACATCCACACACCCACAACCCTTTCATGGGAGCAACGAAATAGATTTGCAAGTCAGAACTCGCACTGTCTTTAAATAAATTGCTGCAAAGAGTAAGTGAGTGGATTTCATGTCAGTTCTTACTAACAGAGAGAATATAGGAGGCATGTTGTCAAATCTTTTCAAGACAATAGGAAAACTTGAATGTTAGCTTTCATTGCACAATGAATCAATGAAACAATCCTTGCACTTCGGCCAAAACAAAAAATAAATAAATAAAAATAATGCTAATCTGATTAGCATTTTATGTTGTTTTTTGGGGGGGGGGTTTATGTATCTTTACCTTTATTCCTATTTTGATGAATGTCAATGCCATTTTTTATGAACATTGGGCTTACAACTGTAGAAAATTGAGACCCCTTTGGAGCATTCAAGGGAAAAGCAGTGAGCCCTGGTAAAAAGAATAAGACTCAGAGGCACAAGAAGTCAGAAGGAATTGAAGTGAAAAAAAAAAAAAAATCAATGTAGCAACGTGAGCTCTCGTTGTAGTGAGAAGGTGAAGTGCAGAGAATAATGCCTTTTCAGAGAGATTCTGTTTTTATGTGAAGGAAGGCTACTACCAGATATTATCTCCATCTGCTCTAAAATGTTCACTGAAAATAATACTCTTCTTTCATCTTGTCTTTTCTTTTCCAAATGTTGTACGATATGGCTGTTTTCTTGCACAGATTGCCACTTTCTACTGAAAACATTTACCACTGTTGAAGCAGTGAGTGAACCCTCATTTATTTGTGTTGTGAAATGTTCTGTGAAGAGTTAAGCATGACTCAGTGATTCTCAACAAACAGTTGTTCCACCTGTAGTTGTGAGAGAAACATTAAAGCTCCATCCACCACTTGCTGCAAGGAGGTAAATAAATTCAGTTGTTCAAAGAAACCATGACTTTAATTGCTTTTTTTATTATTATTATTTTCATTTTTTATGACAAGAATAAAGGGTATGGCTCACAAAAAATATTCAGGTCAATTTTATTGCATTGCTGTCTGTAATTGCTTGGGTTATTACAGTTTGCTCCGCTAAGTGGAAGTCAATAGGTACTAGTTTAAGAGAGATCGAGAGAAGCAACATGTTTGATAAACAGAAGAATACAAAGAAAATTATAAAAGAAGGACAACTGTGTTTTTTTTATTTTTTAGAGATTCTATAAACCACAATCTAGACCAAATAAGACATTTTACAACAGAATAGTAGTTTCTGGACAAGGAGTGAACCTGTTTTGCTTTTAGAGTTTGTTCACTTATATTACTATATCTAAAACACAAATAATATCTAATAGAACAACTTTTATTTGAATGTAAACGTTTCTGCAAATTTGAACTCAAATCAGAGTAATTGATGGAGGATATAAAATGTCCATATTAAACCAAAAGTGAGAAATTTGTAATTCTATAAGATATCAGAGAAATTTCTTTTTCACATCTCTAGCATCTAATAAACAATGAAAAACTTTACTTCAAATTAAAGGCATTACGCTGAAGTGCACTGAAAAAAAAAGATTTCTATTTCTGTTTATTTAAGCCAAATGCAGATTTAAATTTATTCAAGCTGCTAGCATAAAGTACAATAGGGCAATCAATTAATTCATTATACCAAATATGAAAATATTTTTGCTTGATTCATTCAAAATACTAATTATTATTTCTTCCTTGTATTTTATAACTAGGTTTCTTATCAGAATAGCCAGCATCATGAAACAACAATTGTCATGCAGTGTGTTTTTGCATGTTACCTCCTAATTACTAGAATTATGTTGAAATATCTGTCGATATATTAAGCTTAAAAGAAACATTCCCTCTTATACTTTAAAGTATTTTCACACCAGAAATGCAATACATTTTCAAAAGATTATCAAAAGACTGCAGAAGAAGTGATGATTAGTTTCAAAATGTTGTAGTATTATTCAAGACCTTTGCCACTCCCAATTTTTTTTTTCCTGAAGGAGATTCTGCACCTTGCTGTCTTGGAACTTTAGCTGCAAACTTTTATTTTCTCAACAAGTTAAAGCTAATTAGTGTACTATTTAAATGTAATTAAATGGGAGTTATGCACCTTTTCAGTCTGATATTTTTTATATGAGGTACAGCGATTGAAAACCTATAGATAATTTAATAGGCCTTAAGGATGCAGTCTGTTATCAGATAACATTTTGTTCTGAAAAGAACAGAGAAACCAAAGAGATCGGCAACAAGCGATGTGTTTCCCGCTGCCTCTGAAGCCAGTCTGTTTTATTAATACAAACATATTTTAACAATGCTTAATTAGGAGTCTTAGGCTACCCTAAAATATGCAAATCACAAATCCAAGAACATTATTAAAAGATTAGTTATTTACACTTATCATAAATGTTTAGACACTGTTCTTTTTCTTAATTGAGGAAAAATAAGTACTATTTACAAAGGTCGAATTTTCGATTTCGGTTTAATCGGCCTGCAGCTCAATCCTCAGTAGTTGATCATTTTAACAGATTTCTAGCCTCTAAGAGCTACATTTTTAAATATGACTGCATTTAAATATGACTGAGAGAACAGACTTTCACAAATTTACTTGTGTTACACTAGCACGAGAGAAATCAGTCAATGCAGTCAACCCTACACAAACAACACAGATGCAATATCTCAATTAATACTACTTCACAAGTATAGTTAAGGATTTTTGGAGACTCAAAACTGCTCAGTTATTTTTTTTTTTTTGTGCAAATATTGCCGCCATAACCATATGCAATAATTATATACAGTATTAAACAAAACAAAATATAACATAAGAATAGTGTGTCATAGTAACAAGCTAGCTCCACCGTTTGCTTAAATAACATTTATAAGGGATTAAATGTTTTGAATATTACAAAGCTTGATATATTTGGGAAAATGTTATTCTTATTAAAACATAAAATGTCAGATCGCAAAAGGAAGGCAAAAAATGCATAATTTGGCTATGCATCAACTGGTTCATAACTTGTGTATGTCGATAAAAGGAATAAAAGTTTTTTTGTTTTGTTTTTTTAAGAAAGTTTTTTTATATTTTAATATTCTATGTATCTCTGGGAGAATATGGGTCTGCTTGGTTTGGATTAGCTTTTGAAATATAGCTGTAGGCTATGTTTAGAATGAGTGGAGAAAACATGCGAGTACTGAGATATTGTGAGGAAATAATGATTCATGAAGCAAAGTCAACAATATTAATATTAATGAATATCATTGCACTTCCACTTTTTTTAACATCTCATACAAAAATAAATAACAGACAGTATTGTTGATCAAATAGAGTATTTATGTATAAAAATTTACCACACTGGCTTCACAGAATGGGACATTTTCACTGACCACAAATGTACAACTTCCATCATGGTTTTAGCTCACTTTCAAGCTCTAACAGTATTTTGTGTCTTAAAACTCTTACTGTCCTTTCTTCGCTTGTTTAATTTATGGGTTTTAAATCCTTGGTCTATCAATGTCCGGTTGGTTCGCCATTACCATTCGGTCCGTCTGTATCTGGAAGTCCCACAGGATCTTGGCTCTGTCATTTTCTATCTGCTTTGGAGGTGTTTCCCACTTTGACCTTGGGGTTTCCAGCCCATACTCTGCACAGATGTTCCTGTGCACTATTCCAGCCATTTGGTTATGGCGCTCCATGTAAGATTTCCCTGCCAGCACCTTACACCCTACAGTTATGTGCTGGATTGTCTCAGTGGCCTCTTTGCACAGTCTGCACCTCGGGTTTTGTCTGGGATAGTAGATCTAGGCCTCTATTGCGCTGGTGCTCAGGGCCTGCTCCTGTAAAGCCATGATGAGTACCTCTGTGCTGTCCTTCAGTCCGGCTTTGTCTAGCCATTGGTAGGATTTCCTGATATCCACTACTTCAGTTATGTTTCGGTGGGGTTTAATCTATGGAGTCAGAAAGGGGTCAAAATGTTTGTAAACTCATAAATCTTAGTTGAAACTGAAAAAATAGAAGTTGAAACTGAAAAAAAAATATAAGTTTATATTGAATGTCAAACAAAATCATAAGAATTAAATCTAAATTACTCCCCCCAGCTTGAAAAAATTCATAATTCAGTTTAGTATTTTAATTGAACTTTATCTTTTTTATTATTTATTTTCTTTATTGCAGTTTTAGATTTTAGATTTTCAGATTCAACACCCTTTCTTTCACTTCCTTTTTTTTGTTCTTGTTTTAAGTTTCAAATAGCTTTTTCAGTTTCAGGATTTTTTTTTTTGCACTTTCAAATCAGTTTTTTTCACCTTCAGGTTTTGACCCAAATCTGACGGAAGAGGTTGGGGAAATGTGATTTACAGCTTGCAGCAGCGCTGGAGTGAGTCCAACTAGTTGGGAGTTGCTGAAATCCATGAATGCAACATGGAAAGGGACATTTGAATACCGCTCCACTTTAGGAAATAGACATTTTAATTTCATTGCTAAGCTACTGTACTGCTCATTTACTGTCTGAAAGCTGTAAAAAAATTAAATTTGGTTTTGTATATACTATGTGTATACAAAATGACAATAAAAATTGTCTAAGTCTCCAGCACTGCAGCAAGCTGTCAATCACGTTTCCCTTCCCACTCCTGTCAGATTGGGGTCTTAATCTGAAGGTGAAAAAAACTGATTTGAAAGTCTAAAAAAAAAAGAAAAACTGAAACTGAAAAAGTAATTTGAAACTACAATTACAATTGAAACTACATTTGAACTACAATTAAGAAATTTTTTTAAAGAAAAAGTGTAATTAAAATTCTAAACTGAATTTAGATTCACTTTTTTACTATTGTTTTCATTTTTGTTTCTCACATTATAGGGTACAAATTTGACATTAGATATCAACTTCTATTTTTTTATATTTTCAGCTAAGATTTATAAGTTTACAAACGTTTTGACCCCTTTCTGACAACATATTATCCTCTCATGACGGAACCTCTAGCACCTTATCTTCTGTTCACCATTGTCTGAGACATTCACTGAGCACGTCGTCTGTTGGAGCTTTGCCCTTGATGTATTTATAGATCTAGGATGTTTCATCCTGGATAGTGGCTCACAAGCTCACTAGTCTGCCTCCTTCCTTACTGCTAGCGTACAGTCTCAAGGTGCTGGATTTGGGGGGGTACCCTCGGTACCTACCTCCGCCTACTGACAGAAATGCTCCACTGAAGACGCCATCTCCTCTGCTCTTCACCTGAGCCTAGCACACCTGAAGAAGAACACCCACATGCGGATGCTGTTCCTGGAATTCAGCTCAGCTTTCAACACCATCATCTCACAGCATCTGGTTGGCAAACTAAAAACAGCGGGGCCTCAATACACCCCTCTGCTATTGGCTGCTAGACTTCCTCAGAAAAAGACCTCAGTCAGTATGGATCGGACAGAACACCTCTGATGTCATCGCCCTAAGTACAGGCTGCCCTCAGGGCTGCGTCCTGAGCCCCCTGCAGTTCACTCTGATCACACACGACTGCATCCCCAGGTTCACCACCAACCATGTCGTAAAGTCGGCATACAACAACACAGTGGTGGGCCTCATCAGAGACGACAAAGACCAGGACTACAGAGGGGAGGTGGAGCAGCTGTTGGACTGGTGCAAAGATAACAGCCTGATCCTGAGTGTGGAGAATGTGGAAAACACAAAGGAAATCATCGTCCACCTCAGGAAAAACCGGCCTTACCATGCTCCACTGCTCATCAACAGCTCAGCTGTAGAGGTGGTCAGTAGCACCAAATTCCTGGGGGTGCACATCACAGAAAACCTCACCTGGACTGTAAACACCACCTCCCTAGTCAAAGGGCATAAAACTTGTACTTCCTGCAGAGGATGAGGAGAGCCCAACTGCCCCCACCCATCTACACGACCTTCTACAGAAGCACCATAGAGGGCAAGCAGATTCTGCAACAGTTTCTTCCCCACCGTCATCAGACTGCTGAACTGTTGAAAAATCAAAAACAAAACAAAAAATAACTAACTAACCAACTTTTTTCTCCCACACTGTTTACATTTGATCACTGCTGCACTTTATGGAATGGAAATTTCATCTGCTGTCTGGAAAGCTGTACTCAACGAAATGTTGTTTTGTTTACACTTTGTGTATATAAAATCTGACCCAAAACAATGTTCGCTTTTATTATCCTGGTGCCTTTAGTTTGGATTACATACATGAAAAATGCCTTCCAGCCACCGCGGCAAACCATGAGGAGGGGACCGGGCCAGAGGCTGCTGTTGAATGGGATTCCTAGTGACAGAGCACCGCCGGTGTCTGAGCGGCTCTGACAGAAACAATATTTGAAGGCAGGAATGAATGCACTGATGATGTTTACAGGTGGACTTTCTCACTTTAAAATAGATTCAAACTACTTTTTACCTACTGATCACAGCAAATATAGCTGCCATTGTTACAGACAAAGAAGGAATAGGGTACTGTACCTCCGTCCAACGTGCATCAGACCCACTTTTTCCACTGTGAGATGCTTTAGCCGTGCGTCAGAACTAAACTTGTACAAGCATAAAAAATGAAGCAGCACAGGCGTTTTTGCTGCTCTTGCCGCTTTAGGTGTGGACGTAGCATAACAGTGGCGAGCTTCCAGCCATGGTGTCCTGCACGAGCATTGGGTGGTTGTTTCGTTCATGTGTCAGGGTATACGCACAGGGGGTAGGGACAAGCAGACAACCCTGACCCAATAGTGGACCACGGACCGTGTTTTGTGATTGGTCAACGTTACTCATTTGATTTCACACTGTAGCGGGGACCATTTTGTTTCGTTTCACTTCCAGACCTTCTATTTCACTGCTTGCTACACGACTCTGGGAAGATCTTCAAGTCAAGATCTCCTACGGCACCTTCAAGGAAAAGTTAAAAAACGTATTTGTTTAGAATCGCCTTTGACTAAATCAAGTAAAATTTAAGTTTGTGGTCCAACAGTTTTTGTGTTTTACTACCTGCTTGTATCTTCACTTGCTTTTATTTTTCTTAATTTTTTCTTATATTTTATAATTCATGCAGCATTTTTAATATTTCCTGTACTGAATTGTGCTATACAAATAAACTTACATTGCCTTAACATCATATCATATGCATTATGAAATGGATAGCTTACCTCTGTCTCTTACCATCTTATCTCTGCTGTTCACACATCTGTGGTGCTGAAACAGACAATCTTCAGTGGCTTATTTCATTTGATTTGTTTTTTTTAGAGTTATCCGTTAGGGATGATGGTCATTGTAAGAGAAAAGAAAATCAAAGTTTTGCTCTTTTTTTTTCTACCAAAAATCTACCAACCAACTTTGTTTGAAAACCAACTACATTAGTAGATCTACCCCTTAGAGTACTTGTAGAATATCAAGAAACGTGTATAGAAAATTGTCTTGAGAAAATGTTATGATGATTACTCAGCCACTAGAGGCTAGTTGAATAAAAAGACAAAGACGTGTCCTAAATCTCTTTCTGATGCCTTAGCTGGATGTACATTTCAGGGCCAGGAGTGAGTGTGCTACTGTTCAAAGGATCATATCAATTCATGTCCTCAGGGGGAGACAGCATGCATGAGGACGTGGCTTGGCTAAAATGACTGAGGATTAGAAACAGACGCCTCTGGCAAACAAACCTGTGCTTCAGCTATTGAATATTTCAGAAAAGATGCAAGCGGACTTCACATGACAAATGCAGAGAGATGCAGTAAACTCCCTCAACACACAGATATAAAATCTGAAAAGCTTTACCGCTGTGGACAAATACATGTATAAGCACCATGTTTTGGAATCTACTGTACATTTTCCACTTTATAAAAACTGTGTAATATCTGATCATCAATATAAAAGGCTATGTTGAATCTATATGTTCAGGAGTAATTGTTAATACATCCTACACTGACTCATCTCTGTAACAGTATCTCTACGCCAAAACAGGTGAAGACTCTTGCACTGGGTAATGACATTGACTATCCCACTCTGTTGCTGCGCCACTTGTTATTCTGTGATGGCTCATTTTTATTAAAATAGATCCAGATACACGGTAGAACTGGAAAGGAAAAGGGGTCCTGCTTAAAATGTGTATATCTGTGAGATGTAAATGCACCTATCAGGTTTGGTCTCTCGTCTTCTCCATCTGCTGGCAGGTTTTCATCCAGATCCTTGGGGCAAAGCAGAAGTAAAAGAAAAAAACGGTATATAAAAAATTCTCCAGAGCATTTGGTAAGTTTCCTTTTTTCCAGATTGTCCTGAGAGTAGCTTTACATTTTGGCTGAAGAGAAACTGAAGTAAAAAATAAACATTTTATAAGTTTTGTGTTTTTCGTTCAGCATTTGGTCATATTCTATGTTGTTTTTAAGGGGCTCTAGAAATAAATTGGTATTGTTAGGTATGGTATGGTACAGTATGTAATGGTACGTTACCGTATGGCAGGGTATGGTATGTGTTAGTTATAAAAAATTTTTGCCACAATAAGTTAATCAAGAAAAGCTCATTTGTAAAGCACCAATCATGCCTTTTTATAGGAAAGCAAAAGTGAGGAATTTTATACTTTTCATATTATATTAATCTAAATCCATCAATCTATCGTTTATCTTTAACTGCTTGTTGTTCTGGGGTCACAGACTAGTTTCTTTCATTGGGTAAGAGTCAAAATGCATCTAAATTGTATTTGCAGAACTTCTGAAATAAAAGCTTTGATATGTACAATTAACATATTAAGGTAAGAAACTTTAAAATGTAAATTAAAACAAGCAATTAGTACATTGTATAACTAAAATGATAAACTAATATTTGACCCTGATGGGTGAGCTGCAGTAACCAGAAATGTTTAATCCTGATTTACAGGATTGAATGTAAAGGTTTCTGCACAACATAGATCATGTAGTTTTCTTACAAATCCAGGAACAATAAAAAAAGAAACCAAAACCAGGAGACGCCAGGGAGAAACACACATGAAGGAAGCAATGAAGAAGATCCAGCAATGAGGAACTGCATAGGAGGTGTATATATGGGGGGCAGAGCAAAGAATGGGCTAGTTAGCTGATATGGAGAAGGTGTGGATAGAAGTAACTAGAAGGGAGCTAGGGGAAAGGAGACTGGCACAAGGGGGCAACAGAGAGTAACGCAACGCAGCTTAAATATGATAGAAAAATCGTAATGAAACCAATGACCAGCAAAAAAGAATTACTTTAACCAAAGTGTAACTGAAAACTCAAAGGAAACTTAAACAGAAGTCCACAGCGGGCAGAATCAGGACAGGATTAATAAGCATACAAGGTAAGTACTGCCTGCTGTTGATTAGTTCTGCACCTTGAAAAACTAGTCTGTCATTAACAATATTTAATAATTGTCATGATTTAACTAATGATCTGACCAAAATGCAGAAGACCAAACAGAGAGACCAGGGAATAGTTTAACAGGTTTATTTAGAATAATGAGAAGAGTCCAGTACTGCTCTGAACACTGTTAAACCAGAATTGGAAAGTGAGGGGAAGATACTGCGGTTAGTTCAGGCTCAGTGTGAAATTAGATTCTTTAAATTGATAAGGAGGAATAGGTTGCAGACTCACATTTCCAGAAAAAGGTGTCCTATTTTGAATCCAGTCTGTGTGGGATGTTCCAATGATTGTCTTGTTGATGGAGGGCGGACAGGGTTTTCCCAGATTGCGTTTTTTCCTTGGTGAACGGAGAAGCTGACTGCCACTTGGATTTCCTGCGGTACTTGAATGGGTTATTGTGGAGATGAATCCTCTGCTCAGAGAAAAGCCCCAGACTGGCGACTGCTGACATAACAGCAGAATCAGAATAAAAAAACTAAACAGTATCAAGTATTTTTACGTTAACAAAATATGAGAATGTGATGTCAAACTTTTTTTATGCCTGTTAAATAAGCCACCAAGTATTGTATGATGGAATATAGGAAGTATATGTTTAATGGTATTATTAGTATTTAAAATGCCACATCACAATATTTCTCGTTCCTATAACACAAAGATAGTCATAAAAATTCATTACATTATTCGGCAGAATCTAATCCTATTTCAGTATATGATATATGAAAATAATGAAATATGCAGTGTGATAAGATGACTTTATCTAATATTTATGTACTTTTAATGTCTTCTTTATACAATAATGATATGGATAAAAATATATATGTATATATTCAGCATGCATGCATGCAGCAAGGGAGAGACACAGAGAAGTAATTCAGGTTGAAATCAGATATGTAGAATTTCAATAAAAAGAAGAGGAAATATAAATCATTTAAAAAGGTAAAGAAATTATTAGATAGATATGCACAGATTCTAAGTATATTAGCTACACGTGGTCAAAAATTTTGCCATTTCTCTGAGACAGCACTAAATACATTTTTTGCTTTCTTCTCTCTTATACATACAGATCAAATTTCACCTAAAAGAGGAAAAGTTTGATATGTCATTTTCCAGTAGCATTTTATAAGTTTTTTTTTAGTTGTTTTTTTGAAACTGTAGAAGAATAAAAGAAAAATCATCTCTTTCATCTCCAAAAGGAACTGCTCCACATGCTCTGTTCTTTTATGTGCTTTTTATAATTTCTGCTCTCAGAACTCATCAACAATAACTCTGTACTTTCAGTGCATAAAAAGTTAATTTAATGTATACTTGACTTTTCAAATGCTGCTGTTGCAAAAGGCCAATGATAAAGCATGATTAGCTTTGATGAGCGGAAGGACTCCTTGGTTCCCTTCAAACTAATAATTTGTCACTGTTACAGTGAATTTCAAAGACAATCAACACGCACCAAATTAAACTCAACACCCTAAATTATGTTGGATTCTTCTATGTAGAAAGAGAGCTATGGTTGAAGGACATGGCAAGTCAGTAATAACTTCACACAAGAGAATTTTTCCCATTAGTGGAAAGGTTGCCTAAATTGTATCAGCAAAATAACAACATGAAAAAAAGTTACATACTAAAAGTGTTTATTTGATTTTAGTTCCAAAAATGGATAAAGATTATATAAAGTTATAGAGTATGTACAAAAAGAAAAGTCTTTTTTTTTTTTTTTTTTCAGGAGTATTGTGGTTTTCGTCCCGGCCGTAGACCAGCATAGAGTCATCAATCATCCATTTTGGCAAAAAGGTGTCTTATTTGACTCTCTTTTGTACTACTGGCTGTATGTTAGAAAGGCATATGAAAGTATGATATGAATTAAGCTGAAATCATGGTCAGATAACTCTGCACAATATGGAATGTGTTAACCACAACCCCCATCCAAAAGAGTTTATTGACAAAAGTCGTTCAGCTCCAAGTCAAACACATTTGAGATAAAAACTCTTGACTATACTAATGAAACTCAACTAAACTAAGCTACTATTTTCAAAGAAGACTGAAAAACATGAGACGAGTGATCAGTCCAAATAAGTTTTTAGCTAATTTAGAGCAATTGGAATGTGTTTAAAACAATTCACAATGAAAATTCAATATATGGATGAAACATTATTTGGGCAAATAATATTTATTAAATGATTTGCTTAATCAGGGACTGATAACCTTTAGGTAATTGATTATTTATCTTATTTGAGAGAGCTATCAACTAGCTATCAACTAGCAAGAGCATTTTGTCCTGAGATGAGGATGTAAGTGAGACACTTTGCCAATGGACCAAGACAAATTCACTTAAAATAACAAACAAACAATTGCATTGTCTTATTCAAGTGCATATTATCTGATCATCTTATTTTAAGAGTAAAAATTCTCATTCCATTTCCAAATCATCTTATTTATCTACTTAATTTAAGGGTAAATACACTTAATTTCAGAAATGTTTACTTATTTCTGGATTGTGTTTGCAGTGTACCTGAAGTCAAAGAAAAGAGATGATTGTGTCAACTGCACTTTTACCACTCATGAGTAATCTTTAACAACAGATGTTGCTTCAAATTTAGATAAAGATTATTATCTTAAACACTCACACACACTTGCCCTACTGGGGTTAAATACTGTATACACACTTACAAGCCTTTTGTTTTGCAAAGTCTGTTCACAGAAGCCGACAGGCACAACAAAATCAGCACTAAATCTGCACAGTTGGGTATATATAGAAGGTACTTCTCCTCATTTAAGAGTCTCTCTGAAACTAGCATCAAAATATTGGGGATGTCATTTTGGGGCCCTAGTGAGTTCATGTGGTTGAGCATGTGCTTTGCCAGAGCTTATGCTCCCCAACCTTAATCAGCTCGGAAGAGCTTGTTTGCAGACCCCCACTTTGATGTCTGACGACACACATGTCGGGGCAGTGTTATCATCATGACTCACATTTAATCCCATGTGAGAGCCTCTGCTTTGAATTCCCTTCAAGAAATATTATAATATGAATGAGACCTGTTGTGCAGAAACAGAATGTGGTTGATTAGTGAACATCAGTTTAAAACAAAGATTCACAACAGTATGTCTGTGATTTTTTTTCTTAGTATAGGTTTATGCAGATTAAACCACCCCCGAACATCACCACCACTGGTATGTTTGTTAATAAAGACTAATAAAACTGGCTTAGAAACCATATGAGCATTCTTCTGCTGCGGCAAGAACTACAGTTCATACAGTATGTTACCAACACAACAAGCACCATGGGGAAAAAAAGTCTCATATTGCATTCTGTTATTTAATTGAATTCCTCCTCAAGAGATGCTTCTTGTACAAGCACACAGTAAATCCAATGCACAACTCTGAAGGTTTTCATTTTTAAACACAGAAAACATGACTTTTATGACCATTTTTCTCATTTAGTTTTTCTGTGGTACTTTGCAGTGAAAGGGAAGCATAATTGGAGATGCTTTCATTATGTATGCAGCATTAAACATGAGTAAACCCTTGTTTTCCATTAAATTAAACATTCCTACCAACTCTAGCTTTTAACAGGTTTAATTTTGAATTAAACATGATGCTAAATAATCACCATTTAATCAATTCCTCATCTCTGTTTACAAATCATTTCTTTTTGTTTTGTTTTTTTACTGAGGCAGGGGCAAATTGTTGGATGCAACGCTGAAGTATTTTTATCTAAAGAATCTTGACTTTAAACTTTAAAGTTTTCAATCGTAACCTTTAAAAGACAGTTAATTGTAACCTTTGCTTATTTTAAGAGTCAGAGAGCCATTTTTAGTCTGGATCCTTAAAGGGATTATAGAATGCAAAACCAATTTTACATTGTGATAGATGAATAACAATAGTTCAATGGGTAAAATGGACATACAGAGAACTTCAAACCCCATCGACACCTCCTATCTCTGCAAATCTCACAATTTTAAACTTCTACCATAAAATGGGCGAATTCAAACGAAGCACCAAATTGACATCAATTTGGCGATGTTGCCATATTTTGTTCTGGCCTGTACTTTTGTCACGCCCCAAAATTGACATACAGTAAATGCAGTATTCCAGGCTGCACGGAGATATGGGGAACATTTTCACAGTCTTCCCAAGGATTCCAGAGACTCGACAGGCATGAATTATTTTTGTCTATCAGAAGATCCCTGCAAAGTTTGATGCTCAGCTGTTCATTTGCTCTAAGCATTTTACCGAAGACAGCTTTCAAAATCTTGGGGTTGCTGCTCGGCCGCAAGGGGGAAGCAAGGGGGGTAATTTGTTTTTTTCTTCCCTCAGTATATTTGACTTTGACATCCCTGCACTAGGGGGTGTGCAAGAGGTCTGATAATTACACAATTATATTTTTTTCCTCACGTATACATAAACATTTCCTTTTTAAAAGTTTTAATGGAAACTGTAGTTCTAATAAATGATAAACAATCTATTCACAGGAAAATGCTTTTTATTTTATAGTCTTTTTCTATGCTTCATTTAGGATGCATTATAGAGGAAGTTATCATTTTAAACATTGTGGTACGCTGATAGTCTGTTGCCTCTACTTCCAAAAAACAACACTGCCCATGGTACTGTGACACTGAACCGGCTACAGTGATGTTCATAACGTGCTGCTGCAAGGTAACTTGGGGTAGAAGCAATTTCTTGATTACAGTCATGCACAGAGCTATAATCTATGAATCCACCCTCAGAGACATTTAAGGTTTTCTGTATAGGTTTGACTCTGTAGGATCTGTAGGATCCTGTTGCAGATGTTGTGACTAATTTCATTGCATTTAATTCAAATTCAGTTCTAATTTGATTTCCATAACGCCTTATGACAATGGGGTTTTGTTATTTTAACTCCAGTTTTTGTTGTTATGATGTATATTCTGGTCATTTCAGATTGAATAAAAATGTGTGTATGGCCATGGCTATGTTCTTTTAATTTTTGAAGCTATGGGTGGTGGGGGTCAACCCTGTTGGAACACAGAAGGGGGCCATTGGGGTCAAGTAAAGAGTACAAATACTTCGTTTCTGTACTTAAGTACACTTTTTAGGTATCTATGCTTTACTCCACTACTTATTTTTCTTCCTTCTTCTGACTTCTACTCATTACATTTTCACACAAGTATCTGTACTTTCTATTCCTTACATAAAAAAAAAAAAAATTTACTCTTTACTCTTGGCTTCAGTTTAATGTTTATAAATATTTATTTAATGTCATGTGCGCCATCCAATGCAGATCATTGGCGTTATCCACATCTAGAGAAAACTAGTGTAATTGGATGAATCATATAATGCAAACACTCATTGGTTAGCTAAAGAAAATCATCAGAAGCAAGCAGGTGTTCTTCAAACTGCGAATTGTCTATGCCATACTACAATGTTGGATTCAGAAAAAGATGTTGAAATGCCTGAAAGGTCGGAAACAGGCCAGAGCGAATCAGGAGATGCAGACTAACAAGACCTCCTTCATCCTTGGCCCTATCTCAAAAAATTATTCGAAAGAGTCAAAACGTTGAGCTTTCAGTTCATTGTGTGGCATCTGGCTGTTTTTTTGTTTTTTGTTTTTTTTAAAGGTTACTTTATACTTTTATACTTTAATCTGTTTTGGAGCTCATGCATCACTTTTTCTCAGTGGGGCATATCAGAAATTAATTTTTATTTGTGAAAAAATGAAAATCAGGTTGACAATTCCTCCTTACATATACTGTATACTTCTTTGTAATTACCTATCCAACAAAATCCCAGGAAAATGTATGTAAGTTTATGATGGTACTGTGGAAAACATAAAAACGTTATAGGTATCAATGCTTTTGCAAGACGCAGTAATTCCTATTTATTTAAAAAGCCATCCATATTATGTAGCTGTATCTCCCTGCTGAGGGCTTTTTATAACCACAGTTGGCCCATGCCAGTCGCACACTGCTCAGCCCACTTCTCACTTAAAATGGACTGCTGGCCTGCAGCCTTCCACAGCGTGTTCTCATGGCAGCTCAGGCAGGTTCAATATCTCTTAAACAGAAGAGCTAAGGTTAGAATGAATTGCACGTTCCACACAGGAATTAATCAGTTCATGCACTCCTTGAACAGTTAATATAAAAGCTTCTGATAGGCTTACACCCAAAGGGCCTTAAAGATTAGAAGGAATTGTAATAAAACCTAAACTAGTGAAAATGAGGAGTTAAATGACTCTCTACAGAACATAGACAGGAAATGAGCATTATCTTACCACTGCAAGAGTATCGCTTAAGGCTGCGTACAGTCACTATCCATACATCATTCTGATATTGTTTCAGCCATTTCTATAGCAAGCCTACAGGTTTGTTAATTAATATTGATTATTCAATTTAATGGTTCTCAAAGTGCTGAGTGAGCACAATGAGGAAGGGTTAGGATTCCAATTAGGTCCAGGATGTCCTAGTGTCAAAGGCTGGGTAGGTATTGTTAAGAAGAGTTTGTTTCTAGTAAAGAGTATGAGACATAGACTTAGACTTAGACTCAACTTTATTTATCCCTTTGGATTACTTCTTCAGGCAAATTCTTCTTCCAGTAGCTTATATAGAGTACAAAAGCAAGATGCCATTAAAGATAAAAGTACAACAGTATGTACAGGATGGTTAAAAAAAAGTCAATGTTCTTTTTTTTTCCCATCCAGGATTAAACATCTAAGATAAACACCCGACATCTCTTTATATAACTAATTCATCATAAAGAATAAACCACTTTTGGATTTTTCCGCGGTGCCAGTAATTAATGACCAGTTATCTGACTTACCATCTACAAAAGTGTCTCTTACGCACTGAATTTTACAAGATAGGTTTTTCGATGTAGAAAAGCCTGTCTTTTGAAATGTTTTGACAGGCTCCAACCTGTTTGGTTTTTTTAACTCATGTTTAAATAAGTAAACTAAAAGATTTCATGCTGTGAAGTTGAAAACAGAGCTTTGGTTTGTTTTATTGATATAGTGAATAGATTGAGGACTGAGAAATGACATTGAGATGATTTGAGTATCATGAGCTATTATAGCAATCACCTCCGACAACCAAAAATAAAATTGGTTCAAAATAACTTATATAAATAAATGAAACAAGGATCCTTGCAATCTCAGGGTGTACCACTTTGCTGAGGTAATGTGTTTTGCTTCGATGCAATTCATCTTCATTATGAATGGGTTTATTGGATGAACGGAAGGGCTTTGGGGTCTCTTTGAATCGCTTAGCAGTTTTCTATTCACTATAGTGTTAAATGTATATACCACAGAAGCACTTAAATTGAAATATCCAATAAACATGATCAAAAAAGGATACTCAGATGAAATTTAAGGAATGCACTCAGTCACTCAGATCAGGTAGTGGCATTATAAAACCATTGAATGTCTAAGTATGCCAAGCAAGTAAAGTAAAGCCCTTTTGAGCATGCAGGACAGATAACACAACGAGAGGTTTTAGTAATGTGTATTTTATCCTACAAACTAATTGCTTTCACTATGTGGGTTGTAATTTATTCTAAAAATTGTAGCTTAAGTCTAAGACAGAAGTCTGCACAGTTTTATCAGATATAAAAACCTAATGGGGTGTTTGATAAATGTCAAAGGCAAAGTACAAGACCAAATTATACACATCATGTCCAGTTATATAAAATCAACTAAGATCCTAAGTCAATTCGGATTGATCTTGGCGATTAAAAGCAATTTATTTATATACTCAGATTTAGATCCAATTATTTTATGGCACTGCTTGAATAAAGTCTGTTTCTAATCTTTACAATTCGCCAATTGCTTTGATTTCACAACAACCCTTCACACATTAGGCAACAAAAGAAAGAAACATTTTCACATAAAGATACATGTAGCAGAACCAGACTCAATATGAACTGGTATCTGTCACCAATCCCCTAAGGTTAAGAAACCAGGAAAGAGCCACACAGCACCTGTCCTTTAAAGAAACAAAATTAATATGGTAGAACATATGTCACTTAAGTTAGCCTTGGTGATTAGGTCATACACCATACTATAACATATTAAGCTACTGTTCAACAGATTGTCAATCAGTTGGGTTTTTTCTAAATCCCTGTTCCAGGTAGATGAGTTTTGCTAATTCTACTAGTCATGATTTTCTACTTTACTTTTTAACAAAAGAGGTAGGAATCAATAGAAACACTATATCAATTTGATGAAAAAGGGAAAGATTTCAAGAAAAATATAAGAAATATATCCTTTATAATAAAAGTGTCCCAGACAAAAAAATAAATGAATAAAAAAATTATAAAATAATAATAAATATATTAGTAAAATCCAGGACAACTAATAGCTTTTTGAAGTCATATAGTGGCTAAATAAAATCAACATGCATAACTAAATAAACAATTCTAGCCTCAGAGATCTCTTAGACCACATGAGGAACATTTTTTTCGCAGCTTTTTATTGTCATTACACTGACAGATACAGAGCAACGACATAAACTCTCTGCATTTAACCCATCCCCTTGGGGAGTAATGTGCTGCCATTGTGCGGCACCCAGGGAGCAGTGTGGGGTTAAGGGTCTTTGCTCAGGGACCCAGAGTGGCAGTCTGTGGGAGTGGGGCTCGAACTCAGAACCTCTGTATTCTAAGAACTGTTAGGAATCCAGTCTGTGTGGGTTGTGTTTTTGTTTGTTTTTCCTCCACCACCAGGTGGAGCCTGGTTCTCGTTGGTCCTCTCACACGCCTGCGGATGGTTGCCTCATTACCTGAGGACTCTTAAGCTGCTGACTGCCACTACCTCGACGCTAGAGTGTTTGCCAGTTTTGGGAAGTCATCCTGCAAACTGGATGTTTTGGACCTTCTCTCCCTGGAAGGATCATCTTAGCTTCAAACTGAGCTAGGGATTCAAACTGGAGGTTTGGATCTACTTTTCCCCAAGTGATTGTTTGAGCTTCACACTGAGCAAGGGATTCACCTCCACAAGAAACAGTTCAAGTACCATTGGAAATCTAAGTGGCAGTCATCTCCTCCGTTCCTCAAGGAAACACCTCAACCTGGGTAAACCCTATCCGCCCTCCAACGAGCAAGTCAAGTACTGGAACAACTCTCACCCTGGATTCAGAGATCGAAACCTTTTCTGGAAAAGTGAGTCCTTTTGCCTTTATTCCCTTTTCCAAATCGAAGCTCAAATTTCCCACTGAGCCTGAACTAACCACAGGAACCTCCCCTTCATTTTTCAGTCCCAGTTCACAAGTGTTCAGAGCAGCACTGGACCCTTCTCTTCCAGTTCTCAATAAACTTGTTAAACCTTCACCTGGTCTCTCTGTCTGGTTTTCTGTATGTGGGTCACATCTTTGAATAAAATCATGACAAGAACAATGCGCTAACCACTAGGCGGCTACTTCCCTAGTGTTCCTAAGCATTACTGAAAGGAAGAAACGCTCCAGAGAATTTTCAGAATATAAACACTTATACTTAATTCAGCATTTCAAAATAAATTTAGGCAACTCTGGCCGATGATAACTTAGGGGGAACTGTAGACATAACATGTTGTCAGAAAGAAATGTATTTATAAATGAAGTTTAACAACGACAGGGGTGGAAAAAAAGTAATAAGATGTCCAGAATAAAGTTTAAGAGTAGGAGGCGAGATAAACAGTTGTTACAAAAAAAAAAAAAGTGCTCTAATATGATGAGAGCAGAACCAATGTTCTTGGCTTTGGTGGGATGTATGTGCGCCACAGAACTAACAGTGCTCATCACCAGGAAATACCATCTTTCCTTTAAAAAGTGGTGGTTTTACCTTCATGCAGCAGGAATACGTTTCCTCAGTAGAAACAAGGAGGCCTGTTAGTTGAAGATAGATGAAGCTAAATTGTCTTTAGATCCTTGGACCTGGCAAAGACTTCCATGTGAGGTTGTGTGCATACTGTAGATGTGTATATTTTGTGTCTCCCTGTTTGTTTTCTTTGATGGAATGGGAACTTGTCCAGTGTGTATCCTTTTGCCTAATGACTGGTGGGGATACTGTATGCACCAAAACCATCAAAATTCTACAAAGAACAGTTGGGACGTACATTCGATGGATGGATAGATTTTAGAATATGTGGGTTCATCATTATAGAATCACTGTTAAAAAATGTATTGCCTAATGTGACAAAATGTTAAAGGGATTGAGGGAACAATTACATTTTAAAGTCACTGTTTATTGACTGGATCATGTGACAGTTTGGTGATCTAAATAAACAATCCTGATGTGTTACATCTTCTTCTTTCATTCGCTTTTCATTTCCCCTGGACAGTTTTTTGCTAAGACAACACCTTCACACTCATGGTCCTGATGTAAAAATAATGCTGCCATCTTTAGATCAGCCATGCCTCTTTTGCAGAAGGAATTGCTGTCCTACCCTGAGTTGGACAACAAAAATACTCTGTGTCGTTCTACCCCTCTCTACTCCACTCAGTTTTCGGCTTCAGAACATCAGTCAGTAGACACAGGATCCAATCAACTCTGAGTTTAGCATTAGAAGCTTTCATCAATGGAACACAGATTCAATTTGCAATGGCAGGACAGAAGCCTCTGACAGTTCAATTTTTGGCCACACCCCAAGGCCATAGGTAATGAGAATGAGAGGTGGCTGAATCCTTCAAAGGAATGCCTTCTTTTCTCATCAGCTGTTAAAGGGACAAGGTTAACTGGCATATCCTCCAAGGAAGTCTGAAATTTACAATTTATTTTTAATATATAGGATATATATTTAGAACTGAGACTTAGATATAAAATAATAATTTAGGAATAAATGTTGGCTTTAGAAATAAATATAACACTCATATAAATACTGGCTTTAGACACAGATTTAATACATAAATATTGATATAGTATTAATTTGCTACTAAATTTGAGAGAGAAAGTCCCTCTTGCCCAAAAAAATTAATTTACTATAGAAGGCCATCATCACACAGCCAATATTTCATAGTCAATACATAACAATAAAATACAAATGCTCCTGCATTAATGAATTATAATTCTTGCTAAAAATATTAAAACCTAAAAAGCTAAGTTTTAGAAGAGATAATACTTTATAAAAGATAAAACATCTTATCACCCTCTCTTTCAGATTATTAATTTCAAGATGTTTTTCTAGAAAAGGATATGCCATTCCTAACAATTCCTTGTGCAGATTATAGCTAAAAAGTTGTAAATATTTTAACTACCCTGTTACTGAGCAGGGACGTACCTTGTTGTCGTAATTTTTCTCAGGGTAACGGCCTGGTAGCATTTATTCATCATATACACAATCATATATATTTCAAACCACTAATTTTCTCACATAGACCTTGCAAAAACTGAGAATATTTGTTCTTCGTATAAAAGGGGCCAGGTGTTTCCTAATAGTTTTCCCTTAGACGACTGTGAGAAATTAGGGCAACACTATTGCTAACATATCACTCTACATCATCTTCACCAAATAATTCATGTCCAATTTCTCAACATGTTGCTGTTACATTGCTGTAAACACAAATGAACGAGTTAATTGAAAAGATACCTGTCAAATAAGCTCTAATGGGAGCAAAGAGGCATCATGATAGAATGTCTTTATTAAAGGGACCCCTTTTCCCCCAGATAGATAGCAAGTCCCAGCATACATCCACATCACACAGTTCCAGGCAGGTGCAGACCTTCTTTACTTTTGATCTTTCCATGGAGTGCCTCTCTCTGATAGTCTCAAGCTACTCTTTGATTCATTCGTGGTTGCTCAGTGTTACCCATATTTTTAAGGTTTTCTATGTTTTTCTCAATCCTTCCTCCTAAAAGCAGACTGGAACAGCAAGAGGGATACACCTACACTCTCTACAAAGAAAAACATAGTGAGTTTAAAATAACTGTTGTGGGGGCATTTTCTGAGAAGTCTTGTTTATCAACAGAAATACAAAACTATTCAAGGTAACCTCCTCTTCAATGCTAAGAAGCTGAGACTAGTAAGCTTAGATGGAAAGGTTTAAAATGAAGGAATCCATGTTTTTTTTATCTGTATCTTCTCCTGTGCTGATGATATGTGGGAGGGTTCTGTGTGTTTTGTGTCTATCTGACATCATGCTATGCTTCAACACCCAAACAAAAGGAGAAATGGTACAAACGGTATATTACCATTCTCACTGTTTCCACAATTAACCCAATAATCTAGAACACTCTCACTTTCAAGTCATCCTACTCTATGTTGGATGCTTTTGTTTGTTTTTTGTTGCTGTTGTTGTTTTTTATTTGAATTCTACATCTAAGAGATAGGATATGTGGGACCATAAGAATAACAATAATAACATAATAATAAAAATAATAATAAAAAAAGTGATAATCTGAATTTGTATCTAATGCAACAGACTTCTCCTTTATGGATGCTTTAATTCTAATCTCAATTATGATAAATATAAAAAACTGATGTTCATGGAAAGTAGTCAAAACTTAAGGTAAACAACACAAAATATTACTTTGCAAAGAAGCTGCAAACCCTCACCTCTGACAGAGCCTGATTACTATTAAGTTAAAGCTGTTGGATTTGTCACTTTCAACTCAACTTTATTTATAAAGCCCTTTAGAACAACCACCGTCGCCACAAAGTGCTGTACATACCAAGTAAAGTTAAAATTGTAAAAAATATATATATAGAGAGAGAATTTTAATGGAATAAAACAGATAGAGTTAATACATCAATTTAAAGAAATAATCACCGAGCAGTTAGAGGGTTAATTGAAATATTCTGTTATTCTTTATTTTAGTTTGCAGGCTGCATGGTGGCATAGTTAATAGTACTGTTGCTTTGCAGAAAGAAGCTGGATTCAAATCAAACCTCTTTCTGCATGGCATTTGCATGCTCTCCCAGTGTATCAGTGGGTTCACTTTGGGGTACTGTGGATTTCCCCCAAAGTCTAAAAAAACTGACTGTTAAGTTATGATGATGTGTGTGTGCATGGTTGTATAACTGTGTTCTCCTATGAAGGACAGGTGACCCGTCCAGGGTGTGCCCTGCACTTCTCCCATAGACTGCCAGAGATAGACACCAGACCCCTGTGACCCTTAAGGATAAAATTCAGAAGATGGATGGAGGGTTTAGTTTACTTTAATTGGCTTATACTGTAGCTCCCATGATGAAAGCAGCTGTTTACAGATTTCCTTTATTTTAAATGCATTTTTTCCAACACTGATAATAATTCATGGTAAAATAAATCTGCATGCATTACGTTGAGAGCATGCATACTTTAAAGATGTTTGTGTGATTGCAAATATGTATATTTGTATTTTACACCTTAGGATGTGAGATTGGTCTGGGCACTAGACCGGAACATGGCAGATTAGCACATTATTTAAGATTGCTGGCAAGAGCGAAGGCTGCAATGTGGGAGCAATCATCTATACACTAAGTGAAGTGGAACATCCAATTCAAACAAATGGTCTCATTATCTATTTATATCCTGTCTGTGTCTCTGTCCATCCGTCCATCCATTCGTACATGTTCCACACTTACATCACAGACACAGGCGCTCAGAGCCGTGGCTGATTGATCTGCATTCTCTGGAGAAACACATGAATCCACACATGCTGCTCTAAATACCACCATGAATCTCAATTAAAGCACACAAAAGGTCCCTTTTCTCTTTCACTGATACACGGCTTCATGCTGTGTCTTTTAGAACTTTCCAGAGGGTGTGTGGTTGATCTTTTGATCCAAAATGAGAAACTTTTATTCTGACAGATTAGGAGCAAATGGGAAAAGAGGTTGGATATTTCCCAGTAGGTAGCTACGTATGAAAGATGACCAAGGGTGTAGATGAGCCATTTGAAGATTCTTGCTTTTATTTTGTCCAATGAGGATAATTAGGCTATTTAAGATTTTACCAATAGTTAAAGCACACACAATATAGAACTTCTTTTTTTAAACTTTCAAGTACATAATTAAGGGAAAAATGAAAAACAAAGCCATACGCTGTAAAATGGCTTTCTTAAATTAAATTTAGACTGTCCTATACATACACACATATACAGTATATAAAAATACATACTCTGTGTCTGCTGAAAAGGATTTATTATTACTTGAATCACTTACAATAATAAATCTGTTTAGAGAGGGTTTCCTTTGGATCATTGGAAGTAGCCATGTCTCACAAGTCTTTGTTTATGCAAACAAAGCAGTTTCATCGATGATGACCTCTGCGCTTTGAAGATCACCATGTGCTTGTCCAATGCTTTGTTGCCTCGTGCATATAAATTTCCCTGAGAATCAGAGAGCAATGATGAAGGCTGAAATTGCTTCTGTCTGGCAGACCCTTCCTGTCCAAATGATGACAAAGGATTTGTTTATATGAAAGCTGGACACTGAAACACAAACAATAAAAGAGACAACAGAAAAACAATCAGTTAAAAACGTAATGGTGTTTGCACTAGAGAGATTTCTTTGCTTTTTCTTTATATGTATTATTCAGAAAAAAATGAAGTAACCGTAATACTTTTCCATTTTTATTTTTAAAATCTTTCTTTCTAAAACAATGTTACTTTTGCTTTTCTCATTTTTGGTGGTTTATCATAAAAATATTCTTACAAAAGACATAGAAGACACAATGTTTGCTTTTTTGGTGCAAAATGGTTCAAGTTGGTTAGTAATAAAGTAATAAGTTCAAATGGAACCATATAGAGTCTGCAACATTATGAAATAGTCACCACTTTCTCAATTTATCAATGTCCTAAATGTTGTAAAGCCACTTATTATTTAGTAGGGGAGAATTTTCCTTTACAAAGCTATGGATCTAAACACAGACTGTGTGGACAAAAACACTTTAAGCAGATGAATCCAAATAGAGAATCCAGAGCAGGTAACCAACCATAAGCACAAGTCCTGGCCAGTAGATGAGAGATAAGAAGAGGTACCAAAGGAGAATCCAAGCCGGGGCCAGGGGACATATCCAAGGTCGTTAACAAGCAGAATCCACACAGTAAACCAAAAACACGAACAGGCAGAAAAAGGTCGGAACAGGGGCAAACCAAACTCCAGAATCCAGATGCAGAAACAGGTCAAGATCAGGTAATCAAAACACTGCAGGGTATGCTAGACAACTCTCAAACTCCGCTCGAATAATCTGGCACTGATGGCTGGAAACAGGCAGCTTAAGTATGAACTTGAACAGGTGGACCAGATGAGAGCAAATAAAAACTGGGTGGAGCTAAGCAGGTGAAAAGAATGAACTAATGATCCCGTCATCAGTGCCAAGATCATGACATCAGAGGACTAAAAAAATGGCAAAATAACATAACATCGTCATCATCGTCCTCTTCCTCCCCTGAACCAGGAGAAGTGAGTGCTTCAGAAGCTGGAGGCAGTAGTAGCAGCTTAACAACAACTAATGGGGCGAAGCCCAGGAAACAGGCCCCTAATGCTCCAGCATCAGATCCTCTTCCACCAGAGTTAAAATCACATTTGGATGCTAAGATCCTATGCAGATCCATCTGACATCACTGCTGCCAAGCCATCATGAATGAGGCGCATTCCATAACTGGATATAGTGACTTAATATCCCAATGTTTTGTTTGTTTTTTTTATCACTGCCGCTTATCAAGGCTACACTTTAAAAAATTTAATTGTCTATATATATATATATATATTCCTCCCACAGTACAAAAACATGACTGGTTGGTTAATTTGCTGCTGTAGTCCAAGTCTAAGTCAAAGATGCATGCCTAAATATTTCTACATCTGCATCCTCGATGCTACTGCTGTTGATGATATCAGGCTCAAGGGGGACATTATCATCACCTTGATCTTAAGATATGTTAGATATTCAGGAGAAGGCTATTCCGCTAGGTCATGATAAATAATAGCTAAGATACCAATGGTTCATGCAGCTCATGAAAAAACAAAGCAAACTAGACACAAAAGTTAAAAAAGGATAATTGTATCTAACACGACACAAGTAAGAAGAGTAAAATGCAGATCTGAATGGCAAAACACATCAATGACTGAAAGAAAAAATCATATCAGGTACTCTTGCATATTATTATAGGTTGTTGATGCTTCTCCTGGATGTGCCAAGGATACGGCGGAAGCTCAGAGGTAGCATCATTTTATTCTGTGGCAGCTCCAAGGCAGTTGCCAAGGTATTAGCTTGCCTCTACAACTTAACATGATGCCCTTTAAAACAGGTTAAAACAAATTAAAAGAAAGGACAACCAGTAAAAATACTTATTTTTCTTTAATGTCTATTTCTCCTGGTTAGTATTTTCAACATAGATATTTACACATCCTACAAAACTTCTTTGAGGCAGCACCCTCATGTTCCCAATTCTGTCTCAATACATAATCTCTCCAGGCATCTACCCTGAGGCTTTCCCAGTAAGACCGATCAAACGCACCTCCCCTGGGAAAAGTCCAGAGCTGAAAAACAGCAGCATGTGGCTTCCGAATCATTTTGTTACTAATTTTAGCCTTACCATGTTTTGGAGGAAGGCTACTGTTTTTTTTCTTTTTTTATGCAAAAACTCATTCCTTCAGGTCACTCCTTATTCCTCCTGATGGTAGGTGTAGGTCAGGGGTGGAATGTGGATCGATTGCTAAATCAACTTTTGCACCTCTTGGCTCAGCTCTCTCTTAATGACAGATAAGTTGCATCTGTATTGTTCAGCCCTGAGATAAAGACAATCATTTCAGCCAAAGGAAACACAGCTTCTCTTTTACAAAAGACAATAAAGGCAATGTGGGTACACTCTATCAAGACTATATAATTGCAACCATTTGTGTTCTGTCTTCTATGCCATTCTTGACTTTAGCTTTCTCTCAGTGATTAGTTCTCTACTGCGTTCTTTGCATCACCCAGGTATGAATATAAAATGATGAAAATGCCCTCTGATACCAGTGGGAATGAAAACAATAATGTGTGAAGGTGGCAACAGTGCACAGATAGATCACACAAGGTCTTGTTTTTGCATTTTGAAATAAAAATGCTGCAGTGGAAAATGGTTATATAGAAGCTTGATTACAGTTTTCCCGTGTTACAACCCCAGGCTTTGGTATTCTATATCATGCCTTACTAAAACTGTTTGGTGCTACAAAAAAATAAAAAAATTGTCAGTGGTGCTGTTTACTCTGCTGCTTGCATCATTCTATTCTATTCTTGTATTTTTAAATTAAGTGGGAGACTGTTGGACAAGCTCCACAACCTGCAAAGGGGACACTGCAGGTTTGTGTTGAAAGTTTTTAAACCATATATATTCATATGAAGTTCGAAAAAACCTATTTACATGCACTATTCATAAAGATCTATTTTTTCTCTCGCTGTCTGAGATTAAATCAGAACAAAGGTTTCTTGCTTGGGGGCTGTCAGAATTTTGATATTAAATTATTTAGATTAGCAAAAAGAAAAAAAAAAAGCCTTTAAATATTTAAAAATTTTCCAGCTTTAATATTTCCATGTATCCAAACAATCAAGAAAGCCCATGGCTTTATAAGCTTCTGACATTTAGCCTCAACATATGATGTGACTGGAGGCATGACATACTGCTTACTAGGGGAACGGCATGAAGACATAAATAAATCAGTTAATATATCCTGGGTACATAAGTCTAGTTCATCAGTTTGTACAAATTCCACATGTCAAAAGGTGCAACAATCATCTGTTCTAACAGTAATATAGAACTGTAAATAACAAGGAAATGTCCAGCAATCATACCATGTAGACAGAAGACAGCCTCTGTATCCAAGACATGAACTTGAACAATGTGTGGATCAGTCCTAAGAACAAAACCATCTTCCTTGTGGAGATGCCTACTAAAGCTGGAATGCGTCAGCTATTATTTTTCACAGTACAGAAGGTCTTTATGAGCAAACTTGAAAACACCCCCTAATTGCAATGTACAGAATTTGCAGCATCGTGTTTTGCGGGCATTTTGCTGCAGGAGGGACTGTATGGAGTTACATCGGTCTCAATTTTCACAAAAACACATATGTGATTCATACATACACATGACAAGATCCACACATGCACAACACGATTCACAGAAGCACAAAAAAAATCCACACACACACACACACACAGTACAAGATCCACACACTCACAGAACGATTCATGCAAGCACACAAGATCCACACATGCACACAACAAGATTCACCAAAGTATTTCTGGTACATAAAAAACCATGAATTAAATTACAAAGTACCAGTAGTCTTTAAACTTCACTGCATTGTTATGGTTTGCCACCAATCACAAAGCTCCCTTGATTAAGCCAATCACAAGAAGGTGCTCCACGTGGGTTGACTAACCCCAAGATTTCACATCCTCTGTATCCGCTCCTCATCCGTATCCTATAGGTGCAGAAAGAGCAAAAGGTGTAGAGTGCGGTTAGATAGGAATTAGCAAACATTTGAAATTTTTTAGACGTCTAAGAAATACTTTTTAACAATCTCCAAAACAAAAAGTGTTCAAGAATAGATGATACAGAGGTTAGAGAATCTACACAAACTTCTTCTGTTATCTCATTCAGTTTATTAAGGGGGTGACCAGTGTAAAGGTGGGAGCTGGTCAATCAAAGCACTCAAGTTAACACAATAATGTTGGAGCCACAAATTAATTTCCTTCCTTTGAAAAAGCTCTATAGTAATTGAAAAACAAGGAATTTTTTGTACTTTAATTTGTATTGTTTCTCATCCCTAATAGGTTAGGACATGCAAGCTAAAGCTTATTAAAAAGAATTCATTAAAAGGCAATAGCTCTGGCAAAATTCATGTTTGATTAATTTGAGGCTAATATGTATTTTTGGCATCAGTCTAATGATAAAATAATAGGATACCTGGCAAAGAAATAAAACAACAAACAAATAACAGAACTACCTCTGTGGCCTCGGTGACTAATACACTGGGGAAGATATTCTTTTAGCTATTACCAGACTTAAGAAGGATAACTTGCTTGCCTTTCTTGAATGGCCTGTTTTCTTGTCTTACTTATTCTGAAGGAAGACTGAGAGGAATTTGGCTTTGTAACATACCCTATGTGCAGTATACCCAAGGGAAAGAGGAAGCCATAGATTATTGCTAAAATTTTCTTAGACAATAAATGCTAAGATTTCTGAAAATAAAGGCTGGATTCGTCTATATATATATATATATATATATATATATATAGACGAATCCAGCCTTTATTTTCAGAAATCTTAGCATTTATTGTCTAAGAAAATTTTAGCAATAATCTATGGCTTCCTCTTTCCCTTGGGTATACTGCACATAGGGTATGTTACAAAGCCAAATTCCTCTCAGTCTTCCTTCAGAATAAGTAAGACAAGAAAACAGGCCATTCAAGAAAGGCAAGCAAGTTATCCTTCTTAAGTCTGGTAATAGCTAAAAGAATATCTTCCCCAGTGTATTAGTCACCGAGGCCACAGAGGTAGTTCTGTTATTTGTTTGTTGTTTTATTTCTTTGCCAGGTATCCTATTATTTTATCATTAGACTGATGCCAAAAATACATATTAGCCTCAAATTAATCAAACATGAATTTTGCCAGAGCTATTGCCTTTTAATGAATTCTTTTTAATAAGCTTTAGCTTGCATGTCCTAACCTATTAGGGATGAGAAACAATACAAATTAAAGTACAAAAAATTCCTTGTTTTTCAATTACTATAGAGCTTTTTCAAAGGAAGGAAATTAATTTGTGGCTCCAACATTATTGTGTTAACTTGAGTGCTTTGATTGACCAGCTCCCACCTTTACACTGGTCACCCCCTTAATAAACTGAATGAGATAACAGAAGAAGTTTGTGTAGATTCTCTAACCTCTGTGTCATCTATTCTTGAACACTTTTTGTTTTGGAGATTGTTAAAAAGTATTTCTTAGACGTCTAAAAAATTTCAAATGTTTGCTAATTCCTATCTAACCGCACTCTACACCTTTTGCTCTTTCTGCACCTATAGGATACGGATGAGGAGCGGATACAGAGGATGTGAAATCTTGGGGTTAGTCAACCCACGTGGAGCACCTTCTTGTGATTGGCTTAATCAAGGGAGCTTTGTGATTGGTGGNCAGTTACACATCTTTTATCAACCCAATGCTAGAAACAATCCATTTTTTATAATGGTTTCATGATGTCCTTATGTAAAATTTTTAAAATATGAGACAATGGGGGTGTGAGGCCAGTGTTAATGTCGCGATTGGGTGACAATGAGCAGACTGATCTCTGCGGAACAATTTGTCTCTGTCTCATTTGAACGTAATCATATTTTTCTGCAGATTGCATGCAATATTCAGCAAATGTTAGGCATTGGATTTCTGTTGGCCAACCTACCAGATATGACCTTCTGGAAGAACAACACTGGAAAATACAATGAAAAGGAGAACTATCTACTGTAGGTGTTATTTGAAATATTATTAGTAGACCTCTATTCAAAGGCTGTACATTTAATTAGCACAGAGTGGGAGTCCCACTGGATTTTATTTTCAATTTTCCAATAAGTTTTCCTAATACATTTAATCTCCTGAATCTGTTAATAATTTCTAACTTGATTACAGAAGATAATCATCTCTATACATTTTTAATCTTGACACTAATTTCCTTAAACCTTTGTCTATTGGAAACGTTTGATGAAATCTGATCCTTCTTAAACGAAGAGTCTTGGCTCATCTTTTTTTTCCTCTAACATTTCCTCTGGATGATTAAGGACTGACTGCAGGTACAGTTCTCCTAATGCATTCAGGTCCTCAGAGTATCACCACTGAGCCTCCACTCGATCTTTTGAATTCATTCCTGCCTTTAAGGACTTTAGATTCTGCATGGCTTGGCTCAAAGGCATTCAGGCGTTGACTAAAGCCATGCCCTTTCTGCTCAAAGCGAGTCTAAGCTTATCAATAGAGCCTAAAAGAAAAACTAAATATTCTCACTTATCAGCCAATCGAAACTCTCCTCGCACCCTCTTTTACCCCAAGTGGATACTGTAGGTGATTATTTTTAAATGTCATGCCGAAATTTATCTATGAACCTTTGGAAAAGTACTTAAAGCATATAAAAGTTATTTTATCTGTCAGTAGTGCTGTTCTTTTTTCATCATAGACAGGAGCATTGTGTATCAACGTCAAACAGAGCCCCTTGATGATCAAATTAGGTTTTTGATGTGCATATTCATTGAAATAATCATCCTTGTTTCATTATCTGCAATTAAATGACAATAGAACTTTTGTTATAATTGCCTGCAATTATTGGATTGGAGGGGCCAATTAGCATTCTGCTTGTTGTATGGTTTAAATTGCCCTGAAACCATTAAATATTACAGATCCATGCAAAAATGATTTTGTTTAAAGGGCTATTAGATAATTGCAGATAGATTAGAAAACAAGTTAGCATTTAAAAATCCAAAGGGACTCTTTATAGGTTCTAGAAGAAAGAGGCATATCTTATTGGTTACACAAAAGGTAAATAATAGTAACACCATTTAAGGTGCAAGGTACATCCAAATAAACTAACAATACTAATGATAAGTTAATTTGTTAAAGCAAATCCAATTAAAAAACAGAAGGTCATATATTATCTGTTAATTGATAAATGTATTTATTCATTAATAATTAAGGCGTACAGCTAGAGGACACCTAATTTACTTTTTGTGACATCTTTTGGCCTTCCAAGCACTAACAAACCATACCAAAGTTGTTTAAAGAGCACCACACAATGTCTCTGCCAGGCAGGAGTCAAAAGATGTGAGGCTGTGCTCCTGGTATGGGTTCTTCATTATCCACCATAGGGAACTGCTAAAGAAAGTGGCTCTAACTGTACCCAAGGGTATTAATGGAAAGTTGACTTGTAGGAAAACGTTGGGTAAGCTGAACAGGATACGTTCATATTTTGTAACATATTTATAAAGCATGTACTGCAGCTGGCCTCAGTGCAAGAGACAATAAAAGCAGACATATCTGTACAGGGGGCTCCTGGAGCAATTGGGGGCCATCTGTATTGATCAAATAAGTCAAGATGCTTAAGCTATAGTGGAGGATGGTCTTTTTCCGGGTGGATCATCAAAATAAGTGGTCCTCCTAATTGTCAATCATTCTGGTGATATGTTTACATAAGGCTGTCCTATGTGCTTGTCCCCATTTTCACTTACAGGTGATGACATAGTGGAAAAATTGCAAATCTTCTTTTGGAAAGTAAGCTTGTATGAGCGATGCAAACAGCAACTTTTAAACAGGGTGTGCACGAGGAAAAATGGGCTTGTGCATGCTCTAACACCCGCTCTCACACTCCCTCTTAGAAATGCCTATTACATTTTTTTAAAAGTGGAGGGTGGGTCTTTCAAAAAATTCGCGAAAATCCTCAACTATACCTTTAAGACAAAGAAGAAGTGCATCAGTGTTAGCCCTGATAAGTGCTGTCTTATTGTAATAATAGTAATGAAAGAGATAGCAAAGACAACTAGAATGCTTCCTATTGTTAGTTCTTTTAGTATAGGGATCTCCCAATTTTTCTTTCTTATGACCCATAGGTAATCCAACAATCCTTAGCATTTTTAACAAAACCAAAGGGCTTTTGTAAGTCAGGAGACTTGACCAAATCGCTTTACTCTACATTAAGTCATTTACACATTCACTCACACACTGATGGTGGCAAGCTACATTGTAGCCACAGCTGCCCTGGGACTCACTGACAGAAGCGAGGTTGTATTCACTGGCGCCATCAGGCTCTCAAATACATTGTTTTTTCATATGTATTTTGTGTGACACATGAAAATGAACTCACCTTTAAATGTTTTTGGTTTTATTATGGAGAGCTTAAGCTCCTGCTGCATTTTTAATTGGGTGTTTGGGGGGTTTGTTTGTTTTTTTGGAAGGGTGTACCCATGTGAGTTTCTGTTGCATAATGACGTCCGAATGGCTGAAGGTTTCCCTACCCATTATACTATCCTTACTGTTGACTGCTCAAAAGGTGAGGGAATGGGAGCTAGGAAGAGATTAAGGAATTCAGTGTAATGCTGAAGAATTACAGCATTAGTTTGAACCAGGTGTGATGGACCAGAGAAATGTCCCCTTGGGACCAGGATTGAGAATCAATGTGTTAAGCCTTTCTTGGATCAGAAACAACATTAAAAGCAACGCATCTGTGCTTCAAAGAAAAGGGACTGGATTATTGCTCAGTATTTTTTTTTTCATTTGGAAGAAAGATCTGTAAATTGGATGGAAAAGTGGAGACAAGGAGAATCCAACTGGCGTTAGGTCCTGTGTGAAGTTATTAAAGTTAGTGATGCTTTGGGGAGTCGTGTCATCTGCTGGTGTTGGTCCACTGTGATGTATTAAGGTCACATTCAGTATAGCCATCTCAAGGCACTTAATGCTCCTCCCGCTCACCAGCTTTATGGGGATGCTGATGTCCTTTTCCAGCTGAACTTGCAATTTGCCGACAGTGTCTAAAGAACCAGTACCAGCATGAATGACCATGAGATTATGTATCTGGAGAAAACTTTCCTCCACACCATGGAGAATCTATTGAGTGTATATATAGACAAGCTTAGCCAGAGACCTTTTCTGCATGTATTTCCTCTTCATGCATCTTTCTACTAAAAATACTCTACACTAAAAAACAAACAGTAGTGCTATTGGTGGAACTATTGACACAAGGGTTTTCATTTGCTGTAAAAAGTAATCATAAGTGAGACTGTTGCATCTTTAATTTCACATTTATAGTGAAGTCTCCTCTTGATATAATTAGTCTAAGCTTCCATGGACATGTCCCAGTAATTCTTGAATATGAGGCTCAGATAAAAACCTCAGACTGGAAATGATGAGAGAAAAATAACTGGTTCATTCTCACTGAGATCAGGGGGCTGAGCTGCTCAGTTAGAGCTGTGCTTTAAATCTGAAGCAAGTTAAAACCTTTGATCATACAGGCACCAGTTTTCACTCATAGGAACTCGGGTGCCATCTGCTGGCTGATTTTGTGTAAAATTTAATTCTGTGTGTCCCCTATCCCATCACTAGGGGGGGACACTGCAACAGAAATGCAACATGTACATCTTTCTAAAGAGAAGCCCTGACATTATCTGCTACATAAAGATAAGTTTAATTTAAGCTTATCAGAATGAAAAGGCCCTTTCCCACACTGATTTTGCAACATGTTCTGAGTTTTATCAGAAAAAAAGTGCAACAACATCCTACAGATATGACTAAGTAACCTGAATGATATGATAGGCTCATTATATAAGTGCAATTAAGTGTATGTTCCCTGTGAACAGGTTAATTATTTACAAAGAGGTGTGAATTAATTTGCTACGGCTATTGTTAAAGTTTCCATACCCCTTGGGCTGTCCAACATTTTGTCACATCCACAGAATTCAAGGTAATTTATTTGGGATTTTAGGAGGAAAATGCTGTAGTAGATTAAGTAGATCGATATAAATAGAATCCGTATCTACCAATCGGATATCAATCTGGACTTTGACAGGCTCTTTGCTGTTTACATTGTCTTATCAGAACATTTCCAGTGTTGCTCTTACTGTATATTTATGGTTGTACTGATGAACCTCATTCCAGTCGCAAATGTTGTGCAACCTCTAAGTGATTTCTCTAAGAATTGCCCTGTTTTCAGCTCTATCCGAGTCTCCATCAATCAGACCACCTTTCTCTTTTCTCTACATAAGAATAACATCCCCACAGCATGTTGATGCCACCACCATGCATTACAGTTCAGATGGTGTGAGTGGGTTGAATTCAGAACTGTTCTCTACAACACATATATTACATGTAGTCTGTAAACTTTAGTTTTGGTCCCATGTCACCAGAACCCATTTATCTGTGTTTGCTTTGTTTCTGTAGATTTTCTTTTGGGTATGAGAGTGTAAGAAAACAAAATGGAAAAGCTTAATTTCGACTGGATGTAGAGCATTTTACAAAGTAAATAAAAAAAAAAAATTAAATATAATCAGGATTATCTTTGATAAATATTTTATCTAGCTAGAGGATGAGTAAGCAGTTAGCAGAAATTGTAATAATTCGCTAGTAGTGTTTTGTCCATAGTAAGTTTTAATTATGACCTCTTTCAAACAAACACATTTCATGGATTATCTTGCAGAGTTTTGAACATGAAATATGTTCATCGTTTTTATTTATCTAAGTTTTGAAGCTTTGTGAAAACCCAACGTGCCCATTTTAAAAATCTGTTGCCCCCATGGCCTTAGAGTTGAAAAGCCATAAGATGATTCAAGGTTGAATGTTCAATTTAAAACCCCCCAAAAAAGCCCACATGGTGCATCAAGGATTCAGCCATGACAAGTGCACAGTGGGACAACAAGGACATTGGTAGGACAGTCGTACTGTACAAAACAAACTGTTCAAACCCTCTGACAGTGATAATCACATAAAGTCAGCAAGAGGCAGTGGTGTTAATAAGTCATACAGCTGAATGCTGACATCAAGGTCTCAAACTCTGATAAAAAAGGGTTACCATAATATCCAAAAAAGAAGCCACTCTTTTTATCAATTCTCTCAGACCATATAACTTTGACTCCTGAGGTTTTAAAGCACTTTAATTACTTACTGTAACACATATACAATCTTTCGTCCTTTTTCTGGTTGCAAAATCTAAAGTAGGGCTGTGTGTGTCAGTGTTGTTCTTAATTTTTGGAACACAGGGTTGTTTTTTTTGTTTGTTTTTTCTTTTCTTTTTTTGCAATGTACTGGTCAAGAGGAAAATCTTTGGGAACAGTAAACAAGAACAGCTTACTTTTTAACTTTTACAAGCACACAAGTGTTTGGCACTTCCCCTGATAAGGGGCCAGTATCAACAGTTAAATATTAAACTACTGCAGAAGCACTAATCACTTCACTGAAATCACATGGTTTCTTTAGGCCAGGACCAAAGTAGTAAATGAGAAAAAGAGGAATAAATCTTTGTATTTATAAATATGCATATCTTATAAATATTTGCAAATGAATTATAATCAGCAAAGTCTAAAGTGGAGGAGAATCGCACCATTCGAGAAGACAAAAAAATATAGCATCTCCATATTCTTTGTGTGCAAGAGTGTCCGTTTTTTCCAGCTATGATGTTGTCTGAAATCTTCCATGTGATATCCTTAATTATTTTTAAGGTGTATATGTTTTGTTTGTTTTTTTACCATGTTTTTGTTACCTTGTGTTGACAATTTCCCATGACAATGCTGGTCCACACAACCTACTTTGCTTACTGTTAGGTTCAGGGCTAAGGTGTCAATTGGGTTAGGTTTAGGGTTAGAGTTAGGTATGCATTGGTAATAGTTAGGTTTAGGGTAAGTTTTAGGGTTAGGCCATAGAAAGGGTTGAAAAGGACTCAAAATCAATGCCAGTTAACCCATGGTCCTCACTACGATGGCAGAATGAGTATGTGTGTGTGTGGGTGTGTGTGTGTGTTGGGAGGGAGGTAAATTGCGTGTTCTGGTGTAATCTTACCTCTTTATTATATGATTTTATATTTCAATACTGAACAAATCATGTGCAAAACAGTTAACCAAAACACCAATTCAAAGTCCAGGGCTAGTCTATATATCAAAAGATTAAATACTGCAGAAATTATTTCCTTAAGAGTCTCACTCATCAGCCAAATTTCTGTTTTCTCCCAGATATCATTTTCAAGTGACATGCATTAGGTTATTTTCTTCAGTATATGAAATCGTTTTTTTTTTTGTTTTTTTTTTACATTAACAAAAGCATCTACAGTAGGACCAAATTCTGGGAGCCAGCATTATGTGTTGCCTTTTTGTTTGCAACCATACTCACAATAAAAATGTAAAGTCAACAATTTTACTTAAGGCATTAAGCATACATTTTAGATAAGGAATGATGTACTGATATTGAAGCACTGAACCTTTTAAACTATTTTTGCTAATCATCTCCAGAAAATATGGATCAGATGTTCAGCATTATCCTTTTTGTGAAAGTTTTTTTTCCAAATCCAGGGGGTAATCCCTGATTTTCTAAATACACATGGGCCTTATGAAGACCATAGCTTGGTGCTAATATAATTTCTAGTGCAAGGGGTTAGGAATACAGCTTGCTTAGTTTGCTTATTGCCGTAGAGTTGGAGATGAAGATGCCATCATACACCTGCTTCAACAAACCAAATGTCATTTAGAGAAGGCAGACATCACTGTGAGAATCATGTTCTTTCATTTCTCAGGTGCATTTGACATGATTGTGCCCAATTTGCTTTGCCAGAAACTCAAGAAGACTCAGATGGAGGCATCAACAATTGACTGGATCAATCTAACAACCAGACCACAGTTTTTAACACTGAAGGGTCAGCTGTATAACCATTGAGTCAGCAGGCCAGAAGCACCACAGGGGACGGTACTCTCACCGGTACTTGGATAACTGTGCGGTCGAGTACTGCAAGCTATTGAACCCCTTTGTGGCATGGCATGGAAACAACCATCTGATCCTCAATGTCAACCAATAAAGGGAGTTAATTTAAATTTCAGAGGAAAACCATGGGAGAAGAAGAGGAGGTGGTGGAGTATAAACAGATTCAACCAGAGACGCAAATGAAAAGCTGTCTATAAGAAGGGAAGAGAAGACTGTACTTCGTATGGAAACTTGGTTCCTTCAGGGCTTGCAGTAAGATGCCATTTATCTTCTATAAGTCTGTTATGGAGAGTTTGATCTCCTCTACCACCATCTGCTGGCACTGTTTTAGGGGTCTCTTCACAATGTGAAGATTATGACAACAGCGATCATTCAGAAGATTGTTAACCAACAGTGGAGTTCTCCAGATCTGGCGCAAGACAGAGCAGTACAGAAGATCCTTGTTGCCTACAGCTATCAGCACCTACAACGCATCAGAAGAAACTTGAGTTACATGATGGATGGATGGATGGATGGATGGATGGATGGATGGATGGATGGATGGATGGATGGATGGATGGATGGATGGATGGATGGATGAATTAAAATATTTTTTTTGTAAGCACATGGTAAAATTCAGCTCAAATGCTTTGTCTTTTTTCAGTTGTATTTTTCTAAAATTACCTAATTTAATCTTTATATGTGAACGGAAAACCAAACTATTCCCTCAACTTGTATACCTGACTGGAACTGTCTTGCACTACCTTATTAACATGCTGTCACTAAGTGCTGCATGATTTGCAATTCTAGTTACCTTCAAAATGGCTTGATAAAGTGGCTGTTGAGAGGTGAACCTATTGTTTCCTATATGGTGCAGGTTAGACATGTTACCAACCCACATTTGTAGATATCAAGGTAAGTGTAGGGACATGAAGAGGGTAAATATTGAACATGAACATATATACAGCTTAGAGAGATTGTAATTAATACATTAATAAATATAAAAACAGTGAAAAAATACAGCAGATATCAATACCAACTTCAACATTTTTATGAGGACGCCGCATATGCGATTTGAGCTTTTTGAATGGCCATGTGCTTTTCTGTGCCAAAAACTCCTGAAAACATGAAGGGGATATCTCTTCACCTTATTTAAAAGTGATGGTGCTGTCACTAACAGACATTAACAAGGCCAAGCAATATATCTCACAGACCCAATTCAATCAAGGGTCTTTTATAAATTGTTAGAACTGTACCAGTCCAAATACTGTTTGCTCCCTGGGAAGGCTCTCATGGTGAGTTGTCTCATTATTCAGTGTGTGTGTGTGTGAAGCGGCTCCAGGATCTGCCTGTCATCAGCATTGTGGCTAATTTGTGTCACAGTGCAGCTTTGCTGGAGGACAAACATGTGACGAATATTTTGGACTCATTGTGCAACTTCCAACTGACTCACTACAACGCACGTACCATCTCCCTCCTCTTACTCAAACGCAAATAAATGTACCCACTGAGGGAGCGGCTGTGATTGGTTGAGAATGACATGTGAGTAGACCATAGGGGATCATTCAGAATGCTGATTGGCTGCTGCTTCTGTGCTGTTTTTGAGGCTTTCCAGCATAGCTGGCATGAATAGTGCTTTTGTGTAAACATGCAATAAAAATCTGGACACTACAGGGCTATCACAGACACTATCTGCAGGAACCCAAAGCAAAAGCACATGGTGACATGTTCATTTGGCTGTTGAGTCATCTGTTTACTTAACTTCTATGTCACGAAGTAATTTGAAAAACAACCACTGTCTCCAATGTGCAATGAATACATTTGTTTTATATCACAGTTCTGTTCTTAAAAGTCTGGAAATTGTAAATTTCCAAAGCATGGCTTAAAAGGGTAACAGTGGATCAAAGATGGTACAAATAAAAATCCCAAAAAGGTATCAAAACATAGAGTTGAGTAAAATAACCATAAAAAAAGAAAATAAATAAACACCACAGTGACTGAATGATATATTATCAAGAATTAAAATAAATATAGAGAAGCTATGAGCCAAGTCATCCCTTTAGCCATTTGTACACACATTTGCTCCCCCAGACTATATTTCATCTATTTTAAGAAGGCAGACTAAAAATCATGCAGCAAGTTCCCATGGAACGCACTGGTATCGTACATGAAACATATGTTTAGGTATGTATTTCAGATTAAAGTAAATGTCTTCTATCATTTCAGTATAGATTTAAATTGGCTTTTGATCAAATCTAATTAATTACAATCATCCTACAGAATAAAAAAGAAACATTTGAAAATGTTTGAATTTGTTTATGTATTTATGAAGCAAGTTTTGTCAACTTTAGATTCTATAATGATTTAATAACCTTACCATATATTTTGTTTATTTCAAACATCAAACATGCTTCAAGCTTTCCGTTATTTTAACTATGCAGACATGTTTCAAGTGAGTGTTCCTACCGTGAGCCAAGAGACCTGGGACAACTGTCTTTTAATTATTTTCTCATCTATTAACATGGGGATTAGTTGGCAGAAGGTAAAAACAAGTTGGCCCAAGCGATTACAAATGTTTCGTCATTCTACACTGTGCAGAAATGGTAAATGGACTGTACTTTTATAGCGCTTTTTCAAGTCAAGAGACTTGACCAAAGCACTTTACACTATATGCAATCATTGACGCATACAATTACACACTGATGATGGCTAACTACATTGTAGCCACAGCTGCCCTGAAAGCGAGGCTGCTGTACCGAGCCCTCTGACCACCATCAGTAGGCAATCTAGGTGAGGTGCCCAAGGACACAATAACACTGAAAACCAAAGCCGGGGCTTGAATCGCCAACCCTTCAGTTAGATGGAAAACTCCTACATCCAATGCCACTGTCTCCACTGTCATACAGAAGTTGCTCTGGGCAGCTCATCAGCCCTGATGTTAAAATCTGAAACCTTGTCAGCCTACAAGAACCGCACCACTCTGAAAGGGCTGGTCGGAGTTGCTTTCATCGTTTAACACCGGCTGCATCTCTGACAAAGAGATCACTAAGGTCAATGGAATCCTTCCTCTGCTGGAGCCGGGGGACGAAGTCATAGCAGACAAGAGCTTCCTTATTCAAGATGTTGTGAATTTTGGAGGAGCCATACTCACCATTCTGCCTTTTCGTCACCCTGGTCATTTCAGTAAGAAGGAAACTGAGGAGACCAAAGCCATTGCCTGTCCAATTGCCTGAGTGAAATGTTTCCACATCTGGGATTCTCCTGTGTCACTCACTTTAATTGTAACTGTCAATCAGATCTGGCACAGCTGCTGTGTTTTAGTTAACTATAAAGGTTTTTAAGAGAAAATTAATCTTGCATTGTATCAAGTAAATAGTTCAAAGAAGTTGTACATTTTTTACATAAATGTATTTGTGTTGTATATATTTCTCTTCAGGTATAAACCTTGTGATGATTTTCTTGATTTAATTTGTGTGTTTAAGTTACTTCAAGGTAAACTTTTACATTTACAACTATGGGATGAAACATAATCTAAAAAAAAAAAAAAAAACACAAAAAGGTTTATTTGATTATGTTGCAAAAAATAATCCTCAACAAATTGAGATTACACTGTGACTGGTTGCAGTAAACTAATAAATCCAAAATTTGCAAATAAACAACAATTGAATCAAGAGCATATAAAACCTAGATCGACCTTTTTCGAAATGCTGCTAACTATCAGTATCTCTGTTATTCGCATAAGACAAAATTCACAAAATCTCAAAGCTCAGAGTCTCTTCCAGCAGATATGAACTATGGTCTTTTCCCCAAAAGGGCATCCAAAAGGGAGACCATATCGAAAAACATAAGCATGATGAAGAACAGTAGAATAGGAATAATGTGGCAGGTTTGTGAATCCAACGATTAGCTTTTCCGCTAAACGTAAGTGAAGTGTTGTCAACAGCGGACTATTTCCCGGTTTTGTGAAAAAGTTAAATTGCTTCAACGACCCCCACAGTTCATGAAGCTTTATGTCTACTGGTGAAGCACATGACAACAGTTAGCAATATAATCGGTGATGTTTGCAACTGCTTTTCTTGTTTTTATCAATTTAAGTTCTTTTGAAATTGTTCATAATTAATATGTAAAATGAACTAATTTGTAAGATTTTTTCTGCATAAAATGTCTTAGAAGAGAACAATCTTTTATGCTGTTTTTGACGAAAGGGTTTTTGAAATTAAGTTGACCTGTATTAAATGGCTTGTTGAGCACCTACATCACCACACCCTCTCTACTGTTTCCTGGTAAAAGTATTCATATTTCAGAGTACAAATATATGTTCAAAAGACCTTCTTTTAGCATTAGAGATTTGCATCATTACAGCATAAGCAACAAAAACAATTTGGTAGATTTTCTGAATCAGGAATTTGGTTATTATCTGACATTCCTCTCTGTTTTGGCTTTCAGACAGAAAGCACACAGGATGCTTTCCATCAGGATCTCTCATTTCAGCTTCTCTGTAACAATTTCAGAGCTGAGTGCAGAAGAACAAAGGGATATGGAGATAAAATCCCAGTGCCACGCCTTCCAGCTGCAGAGGCAGGGCCTTTAAGGCAACCTTTGTTTGAGGTGGTTAATACACTACATATCCAAGTACTCCTCTTTTTTCTTCTATTCCACATAAAAAAATGGAGAGCCACTGAAAAAAAACTTGGTATTCAAACAACTCAAAATGAGGGAAAATATTGTTACTGGAGAAAGGAAAAGGGGTGGGGCACATTTTGGAAAACGTTTGATTTTCCTCTAGAAATATACTGTCATATTTATATGACAGTATCACCAAAGATAGGTTAATACTGATTCAGGGTTTCTCTAAGAGAGGAATAGACAGCATTTTTCTGACACATGATGTGAAGGGAATAAACAGGAT
Source organism: Cyprinodon variegatus (assembly GCF_000732505.1). Lineage (NCBI taxonomy): Eukaryota > Metazoa > Chordata > Actinopteri > Cyprinodontiformes > Cyprinodontidae > Cyprinodon > Cyprinodon variegatus. The sequence continues at coordinate 598,036 of NW_015150944.1, forward strand.
GAAGCTGCAACCATTTCCATCTTAATCAACACTTTGTGAAGGAGGATTAGGATGTTTCCTTTCATAATTTCACAGAGGACTGAGGGGGAAGAAATTGTCAAGCTTGAGTTTGATAGATTAATTTGCCATCTCTTACAGCAAGCTCCTTCCTCATCTTTCCCATTGCAAAAATCCCTCTGAGTCTAACAGCATAATCTGTGACATGCTTGATCTGCTCTTCATTTGAAGTGTCAAACAGCATCCTGTTTTATCTCCTGATGTGGAGAAGACCTCCCCAAAGCCAGCACCACCAAGCCTTGAACCAAAATTGTTTTTATTGTGACTTGGAGTGTTCTGAATGGGTTTTCAGCACAGATCAATTTAGACATAGACTTTTTATTTTTCTCAGTTAAAAGAAACTAAATGATGTGACAAAAACTCTTTAGCCTTTTTCAAACTAAATTAAGATTTATTTTATTTTGTCCATTAATAACAAATATTATCAAAAACTAAAGCTCCTCTTTAACTGTTGCCAAAAGCCTTCAGCTGACCCAAAATGCTACAGCACATTTCTGATGAAAATTGAAAAGGGATATATCTCTACTATCCTAGCTTCTCTTTACTGACTACCTGTTAAATCCAGAATATAATCTTAAATCCTCCTTCTCACATATAAAGCCTTAAATGGCCAAGCTCAATCTTATATCAGATATGTGATTGTTCCATATGTTCCTAACAGTGCATGTCACTCTCAATGCATGTTTACTAATGGTTCTTAGAATTTGTAAAAGTAGAATGGGAGGCAGATCTTTTAGTTATCGGGCTCCTCTCCTGTGGAACCAACTTCCAGTTTTAGTCAGTGAGGCAGATGCCCTGTCTACTTGTAAGGCAAGGCTTAAAACTTTTAGTTAAGCTTATACTGTAGTTAGAGTCGCTCAGCTTATCCTGAGCTATCTCTATAGGTATGCTACTATAGACTTAGAATACTGGAGGACATAGGGACCCATGTTCATCATTCTACTTCATTCTATCTCTATTTTCCCATTCTGCACTATTTTAAACCTTTTTTTATAGATGTTGGAGCTTGGCCTGTTTTCAATGTAGTCCTGTTTCTCTGACTGTGACTAACTTTATGTGCTCTCTTTCATCCTCTGACATGCGAGCTGGCTCAGAGCTGATTTGCCTGGATGTGGGTTTCTTTGAGGGTCCACCTATAGAGCTGTTCTACAGCACCTTTTGTATCTGAATAATTTTCTATGTCTGCTTCTGTCTCCTTGAATCCCAGTCGGCCTCTGCAGATGGCCGATTACACTGAGCCTGGTTCTGCTGGAGGTTTCTTCCTGTTAAAAGCGAGTTTTCCTCTCCACTGTCACTACAAGCATGCTTAGTGTGAGTGATTGATTTTGAGTCAGTGAGTCGATGCAATCAACTGGCTTAAGATCACATGTATTGTGAATTGACGCTGTTTAAATAAACTGAACTGAATTCAAATTGTCTATCATCATGTTAAGAATACTTGTAAAAGACTATACCAATTTGCTAAAACAAAACCTCACAGTAAGAAACTTGGAGTGGTTTTGGTATAAAGACTACCCACTTTATTAGTTATACTTGAATTCACCAAATAACTTTCACCTGGAAAAGAAAGAATCTTCTGAAGAGGAGAGCCTCTAGATAAAAGACTCAAGTTTTCATTTAGCTGCACCTATAGACTCCCACTGTATTTTGATCTGTCCCTAGATTAAAACTTTGATCTAAGTTTCTTTTTCACAGGTATTTTTTTATTCACCTCAAAATTGTGTCAGGTTAGTAATTAAATGCAATGACAGTGAAGCTACATACATTTTTAGCTGTTAAAAATTACTGAAGTAAGTCTTTCAATTTGTCCAACTTTTTTTTTCTGTTTCATCTCTGAGCTAAATGAGTAACCTTGGTATTCCAATACAGCAGAGTAGTTTGGTTTGGTCATAGCTGGGAGTCCTTCCTGGTCCTATTTTTCAAAGCTGTTTGGCAGATAATTTAGTCAACAGTTTGACAAATTGACAATATCTGTGTGTACAGGACAGTACCAAATATTTGCTGTTGTTTGAGGAGCTGTTGCACCTGTAGCCATATTGATGTTGGTCAAAGCCAGGTCACCAGTGTCATGAAATTTGGGCCCAAGCATTATGATGGCAGCCTTCACGCAAGGGAGCACTGAGCACTTAGTACTTTGCAGGGCAGGGTTAAATATGTGCATGTGTCCTTTTAGCTGCTCCCATATCTGGGGGGTCCCCATAGTGAATCACTACAACTTGATCATAGACTTGGCAGAGTTTTAAAGCAGATGCCCTTCCTGACATGACCAGGACAACCGTCTCACCATGGGAACCTCAGAGAACGGTTAAAGATATTTGTGAATATTGCAACAAGCTGATAGGCCCATAATTGCATCCCCTGTCCTGATACTCCATCCATTTCTAGTACTTTAGTGGTGACAATGATATTGCAAGACTTAGTACCAGATTTTAGTGGGGTAGTCATGATCTAATAGTGACAGCTGAGCCTGTTTGTCCTCTGCCAGCCTCATATCCCACTCAAAGTGGAAGAAAGAGGTGCTGAGTCAGACTGGCAGTGTGGAGTTGTTTATTTATGTAAAGAGGCTTTCTTTTTTTTTAATTTTTCAGTTTTTTTGACTATACTAATAGCCAAAACAACCTTGACAAGCTTTTTTTTTACTTCATGTGGAGTCACCATTGGTGTCTGGGTTGAGGTGGATGCCAGTTACTTCTGAATAGCAACAAAATCCATTTCGATTGAAACATTTATTCATTCAAAATGGACACACATTCGCTGAACAGCCAAAGTAAATTCAGGAAACTAGGCTAGAGGCTTATAGATAATACCAAGGTGTCAGTTTGCTCATCAAACAATTTTTGGTGTAAAAGGTCAAATAAAAAACAAAATGTCTCCTTAGGTTGTATATTTTCAAGAGGAAATTGCATTCTAAAACCCTCTGGGCTTAACATGCTTATGATATAAAATTGGAATCAAATTTAGTGAGCAAGGATGAGAAAGGGTACCAGGTTATTAGAAATTAAGGGTAGACAAAAGTCTTCAAGTCTCTGTCAAGTATTGTGTAAATATCAGCTTGAGGAAGTGGTAAAGCAATAGATGGAGTAAGCGCATGCAGAAGTGTTCTTAAACAGCAAGGGCTGCACATTTACACAAAAAACTCAAACCTCATATTTTTAAAAGGAGAAAATCTATCAACAAAATATTTCACCCTTATAGTTAAAATGCTTTAGCGACACATAGTAAGTTACATTCGCAACTACAAAACAAAAAAGAATCATAAGAAACCTTACAAACTCAAAAACAGCACAACACTACAGGAACTGATTAGTACTGGCCAGACATAAACCTGATATAAACCTCTTATTGTGAGACCGCTTTTGGATAGCAGTCAAAACACATGGAGTTTGAGTGCATGCAGGAGTCACTCTCAGTTGGCAAATGGTTGGTTTTAGTACCGTTATCTCTTATCTAAATGAGGTGGACCATTTCATCTGCAGAACTGAGGATATCCATCTTTTCTTTGATAATCTATAAATTTTAATATTATGATCTATGCTTAGATTCTGCAGGGCTGGGACCACACACAGTGAGTTTTATATTTGACCATTTTAATGGATTCACACACAGCAACCTAGAAGCTTCCTCTTCCAACACTCTTTTCAAAGGTGCAAATTCTTACACTCAATATTTTTTTAAAATAGCATGAACAGTGCTCCTTTACAGGATGAGCTGTTTAAATAAACTGTCAATTCTCCTGTCTGTGCACTGGCCTTATAACTTAGTTTTAGTTGTGTCACCTCCATCACTACATCTCCCACTAATATGAGGGGGAGATGTATTTTGACTATTCCTTTTTTTCCAGTGGCTGGATTTAACAGGTATGATTCTTGATTTTTAACTGGCTCTATGTTCTCTATTGTTCTCTGAAAATTCTCTGAGGCCTTAATTGCATTTATAATTAGATTAAATTAAATACAGGTGGAATTTATCTATTACTTAAGTGTTCTATATCATTGTGGAGTTGGAGTTGATGATGCCATCATATACCTGCTTCTATAAACCCACTTTCCTTTAGACAAGGCATACAGCCCTGTGAGGATCATGTTCTTTGATTTCTCCAGTGAATTTAATACAATTCAGCCTGACTTGCTTTGTGACATACTTCAGAGGACTCGGGTGGAGGCATCAACAATCGCCTAGATCAAAGACTACCTGACAAACAGACCACAGTTTGTTAGACTGAAGGGTCAGCTGTCTAATCAAGTTGTCAGCAGCACAGGAACACCACAGGGGACGGTACTCTCTCCATTCCTTTTTTACTCAATAACATCTTACTTCCAGTACCAGAGTCCTGTCATCTGCAGAAATATTTGGATGACTCTCTAACACAGGTGCATTAAAGATGGACAAGAAGCCGAGTACAGAGAGCTGGTGAACCACTTTTTGGCATGGTGTGGAAACAAATGTAAACAAAACAAGGAACATTATTATAGATTTCAGAAGAAATAGGAACAAGGCTAATCCTGTTTACATAAAGGGAGAAGAAGTGGAAATGGTTATTGAGTAGGAATACCTTGGTGTTTACTTGTGCAACAAACTACACTTAAGACACAGCTGTGATGCCTTCTATAAAAAGGGACAGAGCAGATTGTATTTTCTAAGGAAGCTTAGGTCCTGCTGCGTTTGCTGCAAGATGCTATCCTGTGTAAGTCTGTTGTGGAGAGTGTGATCTCTTCTTCCATTATCTGCTGGGTAACAGTATCAGAGCTAATGACTTAAATAAGCTCAACAAGCTAATAAAGAAGGCAAGCGCTGTTCCAGGAACTCCTCAAGAACCTATGGAGATTATTTCACAAAGAAGAATTATTCATAAAATGATATCATAAAATGGGACAGATGGACCCAGTACTAAGGCGAGACTGACAGTGGGAAGTTTCAAAATGTTCAATGACAAAAAAAAACAGAAAAAAACAGAACAGAAACAGAAAGCGGGCGGCTGTGGATCAGCGGACCTGTAGCGGCTGAGGGGGAAGGCAGAGCATCACCCATCACTGGCATTCTGGTTGTGGTAGAAACACGGTAATCTGAAGATGATTATCCATGTGAGTCACTTACCTGGTTTAACAGTTCAGGCCAACCACTCGGGTGGACTGCCAAAGAGATGCGCTGCAGAAACGTACAGTGTCCCTGATGTGGCAGCCCCAGTGAACAGGCAGGAGACCGATCCAGGTCAGGGAAAAAGCTCAGAACAGGACGATTCTGAGATCCAAGAATCGGTGACCCAACCAGGGGTTCCAATCCGAACAGGAACTGACAGATCCAGGGTTCCAGGAATCAACGGAGCGTTCAGGCAGGTTCAGAGTTCTATGAGTCCAGCACTGAGCTTAGACAGACATGCTCAGATGGAGACAGGCAGGCCCAGTGGTGAGAGGAACAGAGACAAGACATGGTATCAGGAGAAACTGCAGAACTTTAAACTGGCTCCATCCAGGAGCCAGGATCACGGGACTTGAAAATGATTCCCCCCTGCATGTCTAGTCGAAACCGAGCGGGCTCCATGGAGAAGAGCCACACTGCAAAAAAATGAAATCTAAATAAGTCATTTCTTCTTAAAATAAGGGCATTTTTTCTTGAATTAAGGATTTAAGTGAGACACTTTGCCAACAGAACAAGACAATTTACAATTAAAATAAGAAAAAACAATTGCATTGTCTTATTTCAAGTGCATTTTATTTATTTTAAAAGTAAAAATACTAATTCCATTGGCAAATCATCTTATTTATCTGCTCAAATTAAGGGTAAATACCCTTAATTTGAGACATTTTTACTCATTTTGAGATCATTTTTGCAGTGCAGGACCCGAACTCCCCCTGCACGCTAAGCCCAACATACCAAGAATGGGCTCAGCTGAGAAGAGCTGGGAACACGATCAGGAGACAAACACACACTGGCCCCCAAGAGCAGGGACATGAACCACGCACATAACTTAAACTCAAACAAATAAACAAACATGTCATAGCTAATAATCTGGCCCAGATAGCTGGGCTGAACCATATATAAAGCACCGGGAGCAGGTGGATAAGATCAGTGATCATTAGAGAACAGAGAGTAATTAGATTAGCTACAGGGGCTGTGATCATGACAAGGGAAGAACATTATGGACAACAGTGAGTATCCTCTACAGAAGATTTTAAAACTACAGCAGAGTTTCTTCAGTCAGAGGCTTCATGATCCATTGCAAGACAGACCGAAACAGAAGATCCTTCCTGCCCACAGCAAACAACACCTACAACACCTGTTTAAAAATAGTGTATGAGTTACTGCAACATTTAATTTCCCTTTGGAATTAATAAGGTATTTTTGAATTGAATTGAATAAAAGCTCCAAATACATGTGTCACATCACCAGAGGTTTATTTAAGAAGATATTTGAAAACTAGGAAACAATTTCTTTCACTTTTACAATTAAGCTGTACTTTTTGTTGGTGTGTCACATAAGAATTAAAATAAATACATTTAGATGTGTAGAAAGAGAAAAGACACATTTAAAAGTTCACACAAACATTGGACATGACCCGTAGATATCCAAAATTCAAACTTTTATTAATCATGAACTTATGCTTGATGAGAGAAATCTCAAAGCTCACCTTTCATTTTTGTTTTCCTTCATGTTTTTGTTGCAGAGCAGAAAGACTTTGCAATCTCTTACACCCACTCACATTCACTGCTAAAGGCTACCTGGACACCATAGAATTACAGAGAAAGAAACTATATCATTTGGGAAACAAACACTTTATCTTCACTAAGACAAAAGTCCCCCTGCAGCAGTGAGGACATCTACTACTGGACCACTTTGGTGGTGGATGTATTTTGTGGGCTTTATGAAACTTTGTGTACATTTCTCCTTTTTGGCCTCATTTTGCTGACTTATCTGCAATAGACACATGTCTCACTGACATTAGACAATATTATTATGACTGATGGTTTTATATACGGATTGCTGCTATGTTATTTTAGTGTTTGCAGTGATCCCTTGACTGGTGAAGCTAGGTCAAAGAATCTTTAAAAACTATGACATGAAAGAAAAAGAATCCTACTTTGGCTAAAAAACAAATTTCTTCTTTGATCCTTCATTGCACGCTCAATTTGTTTAAGCTTTCTGCCTACCAGGACACCTCAGAGCACTCAAATAAAACCAGGGAGACAAATTCTAACTTTTCAACCTCAACACACTTTCATGCTTGATTTGTTTGCTTCAGTATGGTAAAACAGCTCAGGCGGAGTTCAGCTGTGACATTTATATTTAAATTCAGTTATCTCTACCCTTTGAGAGAACAGCTTTTGTTATTCTGTTCAAGTTAAACCAATTTGAAGTCGGTCAGTTTGAATGTGCAGATGGGAAGCTGTAATGCTTTCCAAAAATTCTCACTATAGCTGCTTTATCTTTCAAAATGTATGATGACATGGTTGTAACAGAGTAGGAGGCTGGGCTTTTATATACTGCCCCATATTTGATTTGCAGCCTGAAGTATTTGACCCTGAGAATAGAAGACCCAGAATTTTATCATATGTCTTTGATTTTATTATATGTTGTGTTTTTGGTTTCCATTTTATTGTACTTGTATTGTGTAAAATCAAAAGCTGCTCAGCTTATTAACACAAATTTGCCAAATAAATACAGTAGTAGCCAGTCAAAATTTCCCCACTTTCCTTGATGGGCCCTTGGCTGGTCCCCTACAATTCTTTTTAAACATCAATCTTTGTACTAAAATATTCTTTCTGTAATGATTTGTGGACTTTAAGATCTAAGAAGAAGCGCCAGTGAAAGGGTGGAGTCAGAGTAAAACAATATGCACGCCCAGTAGAAGGAGGGGGGTCACTCCAGTAGCTGGAAGTTGAAGGATATTCTGCTGGGAGTTGCAGGGAAGTGGGCTGCCATTCGGCTGGCGTTTTACTGGGATAGGCCATTTGGAATGGCTGCTACTGTAGATTTATTACGCTAGACAAGCTGAAAATGACCTGCTAGACTTTAAAATGAGCAACCGACAATTTTGTAGGTTTGATTTGGCTCCACAGTCACCAGTTACAAAATCAGTACTAGCAAACTGCCTGATAAAGTGGCCAATGACTGTTATAACTTCTTAAGTCATAAAAGTCTTTAATTTTCCTAGTTATATTTTTAAACATTTGTTTATTAAAATGTATGCAATAGACAGTGAGAGATTTAGCCGTTCTGCATATTGCAGATAAAACACACATTCTAAGTTGTTTTTGTAGTTTAATATAGCCCAAACTAAAAATGTCTGTATTGGTTCGATATCCTTTTTTGCACTAATACTTATTATTTCTACCATATATATTTCTGTTTCAGAGGACCTATATCAAATATTGTAGGCTTGCTAGAGGTTCCAAAAACATATAAACTTGAAACAATTACCAGAGCTTTTCATGATCAGGCTCCTCACGGTGTAGAACAGGCTCACTACTATTGCTATTAAGCAAAAACCTTGTTTATATGTGCTTGAATTCTTACCTTTTGTTAAACTTTAAAGTTCCTATTTGTAATGTGATGCTGAACTATATGTATAGTTATGCTGCTATAGGTTTAGGATGTCGGAGGACTCGATAACTATTTTTCCAGATATTACCATCTTTACTAGCAAGTCTTCATCTATGCTTATAGAAGTAAAGCACTTTGGGTTTTCTCCTTTCTGTTTTCTACAAAGAAAGCACAGCTGTACTTTTGTGTTCACCTGTTGTTGTTGTTTTACCAGAATGCCACTAACTGAGCTGCTACTTGCATTAGTTTGGTTGACATATTGTGTACATTTCTTTTATAAACAACTATGAATACTACTAATACTACTTCTGCTTTTCTCTGCATTTATGCCTGCTGCCCGTCTAAAAGCAGGCATTACGACTGTATAGTTTGCTAAAATATTAACTTATTTATAGACCTGTGTTGCCACCAATGTTTTTGTGTGAATGACTAAGAACTGAGTAATTGCCAGTTTGTGTTCAAGTATTTCAATTATGTTCACTATGACTCACGGGATGCTTTGAAAAGATGTTTGCAATGTTATTCAAACCCTCACAAAAATATTTAAAAAGTAATGTACGGTTTCGCTCTATATGTTTAAGCTTTTGAGTAGGAAATAATGTTAAGATTGAAAAGATCTGTTCTGTTGACCTGAACATTTAACCAGACACAACACTTGTCAATTCAGAATTCTGCTTAGAATAAAACTTTTGATTCTGCAGAAAGCCACCAGAAGCAGAGCTAGAAATCTCTGATGGAAGCAGGTACAGTAGCTTAAGGTAAGGCAGGTTTTTATATTTATATAGCTCAATTCAGTATAAAGACAATTTAAAGTTCCACACACAACCTAAACAATTAAATTATCACAGGAGTGAGTTTGCTTTATCTAGGCATCATGTTTTTTTAAATGATCCATATTATGTAAACATTAGTTATCATATACTGATCATATGTTGGATTGTACATGTTGTCTGGCTGATATTTGCAGAGTGTGAGTGTGTATGTTGGTTTGCTGCCAGGGTAGGCATAGTACATTACGACAAAAACACGTCTTTATGTTGTTGTCGGCCATAGATGACGGTCAATGACCAATGTGCCAAGTACCCTATCTCTGATAGACGTGATAGGACTCTACACACCAGTAAGCCACACCTCCTGTAGACTGACCCAAAGTTCACAGCTAGTGCAGCATGTGAAAAACAAGGGGAAAAAGCTGCCCCACTGACCCCATTTCCCAGTGCCTGCCTGTATATAAGAGTACCTGTAAAAGGGATTAGGGATGAGTGCTAAACAGACAGGTCTGCATTAAAGACAGAAAGATTGATTCTTCATCTTCTTTGTCCTGACTGGACCATTGGCTATTTGGTAAATACTTTTTATGTTTCTTTGTTTTTTCACTTATATCATTTAGCTCATAGACTTTTTCATGCCATGGTTCTCAAATTTTGGTATAAGTCCTGCCGGTGTCACTTGGCCTTCCTTTAGAGCTATAATAATAATTCAATGTCATTAATGAAGTTCTCAAAGTTACCTGTCTTATGGGGATACATCAAACCAAAGGATTAGTTTTCTCATTCACATTTTCAGACTGTTTGAGTTTTGCTTAATCAATATCCAGGCATTATCGAACATGTCAGCTACTTTAGGAATACAAGCATACAATAATCTCTCTATATTTTTAGATATTGGTTCAAGCTGTTCAGCAAAGGAATGTTTATTGGAACTATGTGTTTGGCCGTTTCAGTAAGACACAACTCGTCAAAGAGGCACAGATAAACAACCGTTTTCTACAAAGGCTATCACTGTTTTATATATGAAAGGTTGTCATATTGGATTTAAGGCGAGGTTTGTAAGAATTCTCAGAAATGTTCCCACATTGAATTCCCAAATCCGGTTAAATGTCTCTATCTTCAAACTGGGACATTTCATATCTATTAGTAATAAAAGGGATATTGTATCACTTATATTGAACGTTTAAGGATTTTTTTTTTTCTACTTTTGTTTTCATTACATAAAAAATTGGCAATATGTATGTTTAGATGTTGGGACTTTTCATAATACGGTGAACATTTCCTATAAATTTATATTTATAATTTATAACAAAAAACTTGCACTTTCTTAAGGCTTTACACATTTTTTTACTATGTAAAAAAGCTCAGCTTGTGGAGGTTCCCCACACTTTCCTCTAACTTTTCTTTTTTTCATCCACTGAACATTTAACAGAAGAGAGAAAGTGCATAGCCATTCTGACATTTAGCTGAACTTTTGTTGATGTAGATTTTATTATAAATCTTAGAGAATTAACTTTTTTGGGAGGAATATTAGCACAGCCATTCCAATTTGATTATTAGCTTTTAACCTTTAGGGGATTGGGATCTGAAAATATTTGGATGACACACTGTGAGGGTTGCTGTTCAATTTATTACGGGTAACCTAAACAAAAAAGGGTCATGAAGGTTCTTTGAGGGTATACAGTTTAGAAAAGATCAAACTATGATGTTGAACCTAAGCATTAGAGACCATTTAGGGAGCATTCAGAAAACTTGGACCTCAATTGTATCACTTTCTTAATATGGGTTAGAATTTGAGTACCTATGACCCTGGTCATTTGTTGAGGTCTTTCCACCAAATAAGATCTCCCATGGCCTGTGGTGTCAAAAGTACACACATTTGTTCCCTAAGTAGAAGTATAGATACTGCAGTTTAAAAACACTCTAGTAAAAGTTGAAGTATCAACTTGACCTCTTTACTCAAGTAAAAGTAGAAAAAGTATGTGCTCCAGAAACTAGTTAAAGTATAAAAGTATAAAGTAACCTTTAAAAAAACAGCAAGAGGCCACTATATGAATTGAAAGCTTAATATTTTGAGTATTTCGAATAATTCTTTGAGATAGAGCCAAGGATGAGGGAGGTCTTGTTGGTCTCCATCTCCATTTCTCGATACGCTCTCGCCTGTTTGCGACCTTTCAACATCTTTTTATGAATCTGACATTGTAGCATGGCATAGAATTCGTCTTTACAGTTTGAAGAACACCTGCCTGCTTCTGAGGATTTCCTTTAGCTAACCAATGAGTGTTTGCGTTATATGACTCATCCAATTACACTAGGTTTCACTAGATGTGGATGGTGCCAATGATCTGCATTGGATGGCGCACATGACACAAAATAAATATTTATAAACATTAAACCGAAGCAAAGAATAACGAGTTACATTTGTTTTAAAAATGTAAGGAATAGAAAGTACAGATACCTGTGTGAAAATATAATGAGTAGAAGTCAGAAGAAAAATAAGTAATGGTGTAAAGCATAGATACCTATAAAGTGTACTTAACTACAGTAATGAAGTATTTGTACTTTGTTACTTGTCACCTATGCCCATGGCAAACTGAATATAGAAGAGTCAGAAAAAGTTTTGAGTTCTCGATTAAGGAGATAATTGGTTTACCCTCCTGGAGCCTTTCTAAAAGTGGTTAGAAATAGGTTGGCCCTAGCTTCAAGGTCGCTACCAGGTTAAGCCCATAAAAAACTAACAGAGGGCCACATGAACCCATCACCTGCAGCAATAAAAATTAAGATCAGGTGCAATTTTAGCCATATTATGAGTCATCATTTGGATTATGGTACCTTGAATGTCCCAAATTCCTCCTTCCAACCTGACATAAATAACCATAATAATAACTGCTAAAATGAAATTACATTTCTGTCACAAAACTAAAAGATCAAAAATAAATTGTTGCATAAATGGAATGCTTTCTTATAAGCCATGACTACATGTTTTTCTCCCTTGTTAAAGGATTGCTAAGTTTCTACTTTCACTTCTGTCCCAGAGCCACCTGATCTGTGCGTCTGTCTGCACCGGACGCAGGGGGCGGGGAAAGACTATACGTCATATCAGCCGCCGCGCTCCGATTGGCTGCCGACTCTCACCCGACTCAGCTGAGATTGTTTTCTGCAGGGGAAGCTGCTGTTCTCGTTGGTACGGTCAGCTCACTCTTTACCCGCGGAAGGAAGCAACACTTTGTGTGCTTACTGAAAACGATGTGAACGAAACAACGATATTCGTGTGATTACTAGAAAAAGCAGGAAGACAAAGAGAGGAACCCTGGCTGAATGAGCAGCAGTGGAGGTTTCTGTTTCAACCAGCCTCTGAAACCCTCTGGACACCAAGGTAAGGGCTAAACTCTTGACTCCTAGTTTAATACTTAGATTTTTTTTTTTATACCTACCCTGCTAACTAGTCTATTTACATTTGTGCCAAGCAGCACAAAGGGGCCAAATGCCCAGATTAGAGGACCACTGCTGGAGCTGCTCTTGTTCACCGAAAGCTAAAAGCAAGAATTTGTCCGGAGCGAGCCCGTTCGTTTCTAAGGCTGAAGAGATGATGTCCATCATCACCGCGATGCTCAGCAGCGCCTACGGCTCCCTGCATGACGTCCGCACCGCCAACCTCATCCGAAGGGGTCTGGTCCTCTTCACGGTGGGGGTGTTCCTGGCGCTGGTGCTCAACCTGCTGCAGATACAGAGGCATGTGACCCTGTTTCCTGAAGAGGTGATGACAACCCTGTTTTCATCCGCCTGGTGGATCCCACCGTGCTGTGGGACAGGAGCTGGTGAGTGGCTCTTTAAAAAACACTTTTCTACATTGTCTCAGGGCATGGACACTAACTAGTGGACAAAATGAAGCAAATAGAAACTCTTATTTATTTTTTTATTTTAAATATTAATAATATATTGGACTGAATAATCTGAAAATGACTTATTTTAGTAATTTTCTCGTGCAAACCTAAGTTTTCATTCATAAGCCACGGTCTAAATAAGGACTGTCTGCTAGCTTGTTATCAAAAACCTGAGTACAGACACATAATAGGGATGCTTGCTCTCTGATTGGCTGCTTACTACGTGAGCTGTCCGCTCATTGGTTGATGTCATAACGGGTGAGTTGAAGGCCCGCCTTAAAAGCCCCGGACACACATCCGTGTTTAGCTCCTCCCACCATGTGCTGCAGTGGAGACAACAAACGGGGGGAAAAATGGATGATGATTCTTGTCTTAAATGCCAGTCTGGACGTATTTAAAAGCCATTTTTTCTTTAAAGCAAAGGGCAGCCGGCTGTGTAATTCATTAAATTATATAAAAGCTATGTGATGAGTCAGAGTAAATGTCATAAAACAGGGGGAAAAAATCTAATTGTCCTCACATTTGAAACAGTTTCTCTTGTTCAGAAAATGTAAATTATTTTAAGTCTGTGTATCCCCAGCATATATATATATATATATATATATATATATATATATATATATATATATATATATA